>NC_091197.1:2460818-2468318 GCF_040958095.1 Procambarus clarkii | reverse complement strand
CATGGGAAACAGAGCTCAGGGAAAAGACGGCCCAAGATATGATGGAATACATCACGCAAAAATGCAAGGATGCAGCAAACAAGTTTGTCCCAGTCCAAAAGGAAAACAGTGAAATGAAGATGAGAAACCCATGGTTTAATCAGAGATGTAGGCTAGCTAAGCAGCAAAGTAAAAGGGCATGGAGAAACTATAGGAATAACAGGACACTGGAGAGCAGAGAAAGATACCAGAATGCCAGGAATGAATATGTTAGGATGAGAAGAGAGGCAGAAAGACAATACGAAAATGACATCGCAAGCAAGGCAAAGACTCAGCCTAAATTGCTGCATAGCCACATCAGGAGAAAAACAACAGTAAAGGAACAGGTTATGAAATTAAGGTTAGGGGCAGAAGGATTCACTACAAACGACAAGGAAGTGTGTGAGGAACTGAATAAGAAATTCCAGGAGGTCTTCACCTTGGAGCAAGGAGAAATCCCAGAGATAAGAGAGGGAATAGCTAACCAGGAACCACTGGAAGAGTTTGAGATTACCAGCGGGGAAGTAAGGAAGTGTTTACTAGAATTGGATGTGACAAAGGCTATAGGTCCAGATGGAATCTCCCCTTGGATACTAAAGGAAGGAGCAGAAGAACTGTGCCTCCCGCTCTCCATGGTGTATAACAAATCACTGGCAACAGGGGAACTGCCAGAAATTTGGAAAGCAGCTAACGTAGTCCCGATATACAAGAAAGGGGATAGACAGGAGGCACTGAATTACAGACCAGTGTCCCTAACCTGCATACCATGCAAGTTGATGGAGAAGATTGTGCGAAGAAAGCTAGTGGAACATCTGGAGCGAAAGAACTTTGTAACACAGCATCAACATGGATTCAGGGATGGCAGGTCCTGCCTCACAGGGTTACTTGAATTCTACGACCAGGCAACAAAAATAAGGCAAGAAAGAGAAGGGTGGGCAGACTGCATATTTTTGGATTGTCAGAAAGCCTTTGACACAGTGCCACACAAGAGGCTAGTGAAAAAACTGGAGATGCAGGCTGGAGTGAAAGGGAAGGTACTCCGTTGGATACAGGAATACCTAAGTAACAGGAGACAACGAGTCAGTGTGAGGGGTGAGGTCTCAGATTGGCGAGACGTTACGAGTGGAGTACCGCAGGGGTCAGTCCTTGGACCTATACTGTTTCTGATATATGTAAATGATCTTCCAGAGGGTATAGAATCGTTTCTCTCAATGTTTGCCGATGATGCAAAAATTATGAGGAGGATTGAAACTGAGGACGATAGTAGGAGGCTACAAGATGACCTAGACAGACTGAGTGAATGGTCCAACAAATGGCTGTTGAAGTTCAACCCGAGTAAATGCAAAGTAATGAAACTAGGTGGTGGAAATAGGAGGCCAAACACAGGATACAGAATAGGAGATGAAGTACTTAATGAAACGAACAGAGAGAAAGATCTAGGAGTTGATATCACACCAAACCTGTCTCCTGAAGCCCACATAAAAAGAATAACGTCTGCGGCATATGCGAGGCTGGCTAACATCAGAACAGCGTTCAGGAACCTGTGTAAGGAATCATTCAGAATCTTGTACACCACATATGTAAGACCAATCCTGGAGTATGCGGCCCCAGCATGGAGCCCGTACCTTGTCAAGCACAAGACGAAGCTGGAAAAAGTCCAAAGGTATGCCACTAGACTAGTCCCAGAACTAAGAGGCATGAGTTACGAGGAAAGGCTGCGGGAAATGCACCTTACGACACTGGAAGACAGAAGAGTAAGGGGAGACATGATCACAACCTACAAAATCCTCAGAGGAATCGACCGGGTAAACAAGGATAAACTATTCAACACTGGTGGGACGCGAACAAGGGGACACAGGTGGAAACTGAGTACTCACATGAGCCACAGAGACGTTAGAAGGAACTTTTTCAGTATCAGAGTAGTTAACGGATGGAATGCATTAGGCAGTGATGTGGTGGAGGCTGACTCCATACACAGTTTTAAATGTAGATATGATAGAGCCCAGTAGGCTCAGGAATCTGTACACCAGTTGATTGACAGTTGAGAGGCGGGACCAAACAGCCAAAGCTCAACCCCCGCAAGCACAAATAGGTGAGTACAAATAGGTGAGTACACACACACACACACACACACACACACACACACACACACTTCCAGATCGATCTGGAGTATACAAAGTGAACGATCTTCCAGAGGGTATAGACTCATTCCTCTCGATGTTTGCTGATGATGCAAAAATTATGAGAAGAATCAAGACGGATGAAGATAGACAGAGACTACAGGATGACCTGGATAAACTGGAGGAATGGTCTAGAAAATGGCTGCTGAAGTTCAACTCTGGAAAGTGTAAGGTGATGAAATTAGGCGAAGGGAGCAGGAGGCTGAACACAAGGTATCATCTGGGAGGGGAAATCCTGCAAGAATCAAATAGAGAGAAGGATCTGGGGGTTGATATCACACCGAACCTGTCTCCAGAGGCCCACTTCAAAAGAATATCATCAGCGGCATATGCTAGACTGGCCAACATAAGAACTGCCTTCAGAAACTTGTGTAAGGAATCTTTCAGAACCCTGTATACCACTTATGTAAGACCAATCCTGGAGTATGCAGCTCCAGCCTGGAGTCCATACCTAGTTAAACACAAGACAAAGTTAGAGAAGATTCAGCGGTATGCCACCAGGCTCGTCCCGGAACTGAGAGGATTGAGCTACGAGGAAAGGCTAAAGGAGCTGAACCTCACATCCCTGGAAAACAGAAGAGTAAGGGGAGACATGATAACCACCTACAAAATTCTCAGGGGAATTGACAGGGTGGACAAAGACAAACTCTTCAGCACGGGTGGGACACGAACAAGGGGACACAGGTGGAAACTTAGTACCCAGATGAGCCACAGAGACGTTAGAAAGAATTTTGTCAGTGTCAGAGTAGTTAATAAATGGAATGCATTAGGAAGTGATGTGGTGGAGGCTGACTCCATACACAGTTTCAAATGTAGATATGATAGAGCCCAGTAGGCTCAGGAATCTGTACACCAGTTGATTGACGGTTGAGAGGCGGGACCAAAGAGCCAAAGCTCAACCCCCGCAAGCACAATTAGGTGAGTACAATTAGGTGAGTACACACACACACACACACCTTCCCTTCCCATCCCAAATCCTTATCCTGACCCCTTCCAAGTGCTATATAGTCGTAATGACTTGGCGCTTTCCCCCCTGATAGTTCCCTTCCCGAATCCGACTTCCTTTAAGACCAAGCAGAAGGAAGAGTGATAATTATTATTATAATAATTATTGTATTTAATAATTATCACTATATTCATATAGTGTTAATTAGGAGTCTTAATTCATTGACAAAAGTCGATGAATTTTTCTGGCTTCAAATTGAACCCAAGCCAGAAATGTGAAAATAAAGACAATTGGCGGTGGATTGGTTGGTCCTGAACCATCATTAGGTCGTGCTAATGGTCCAGGATGAACCCTAACATCATTATTGCCTTTGATTGTCAGGTTTGTGGTTTGGGTCTAAGTATCAGCCCAGTTATTGCCATTAATTGTTGCATATTTCAGATTGTATAACTTGTAATAACGATTCAATTTTTTTGTAGTTTAATGTAAATGGAAAAAGGTCCTTGATACATGTTATGAGCTGAGTACTGGGCACTGGGCACTGGGTATAAGGACAAGACTGCAAAGTCTCTATTTCATTGGCTAAACAACAACTGCAAGTTGCAACATCTGCACAGCTTTGGGATTGAACAAGCATATTTTATTGAACAAGTATATTTTATACTCTGGTATTGTGGACACAGCATTCTCTTAGTAACTTTGTACTATAAACATAATAACTGGAGAAGGATTGCTTTTCTCATGCTTCAAGATTGTGTTTTGAAGATATATTGTGCATCTTTCTTGTTTGCAAGTTATCTCTGAACTTCTTGATCTGTGTGACGGTGTTGAATATTTTTGGGCAGTTCTTCTGTGAGGTTTTGTCAACGATCGAGCCATCTCCGGGGTGCAGGGGTGCCCCCTTACTGAGCTTGTTCCAAAGGTGGATTGCAACAGTATTTTGAGGCCAAGTCCTAGAACTGCCACCACCAGATACGAAGAACTCTTCCCAGTGACTCCAGTGGATCGGGTAGAAGGTGGAGGGAGCTGCGGAAACATTACTACCATGAGCGGCCGGATATATTAGCAGTAAGACTGAACGGTAAACATGTACTATACCAAGTGTGCTATCAACTATTTCCCAACAACAGGGAAACCATTATTAATGTCTTGCATGACTATATGTCAGCGATGTTTGCATGCACTACGAGGTCCAAGCCCCATAGTGAATGAGAGTTACGGCCACTCACCCAATATTACGAGATCCTTGCACTTGTGAATGTCAGTAATGTTCTGGATGTTGCAAGCCTTCCTCACCACCCTCAGGAAGACCTCTGGACCGTTATAGGCCCAAACATTGCCCCGAAAGTGTTCCGTCAGCTCCCTGATGGCCTCTTCACACACCCAGTGATCCTTAGGGAGTCTGAGGAGATATTTCATGGATTTAAAACAGGAACCTGCAGAGATCTGTCAAGATCTTCATAATTAATACCATTATATACACAAATTTACAGATTTGCATACCTCTAAATGTTAACAAGTGGCTCATCTTGATGACCAAACCACACACCAAAAGATGAGGACATGATGTACGTTTCGGTCCGTCTTGAATCATTATCAAGTCGATCGTCACAACCAACTTGATAATGAACAAATCCACAAGTGCCGTGACGAGGATTCGAACCTGCGTCCGGGAGCATCCCAGACACTGCCTTAATCGATTGAGCTACGACAGGGTTATAAGAGTTGAAACCGAAGTTCTACTGAACTTACTGGATCCTGTTGCCTCTCCGAGGCACAAACCAGGATTTTACACAACTCCCCCCTGCACCCGAGCTATGTCAATAGCTCTCTTCTCCCTCTTCGCCCTTACATCATTACACACAGAGATCACACTAACGTGATGCATCAAATGAACAAATCCACAAGGGCCGTGATGAGGATTCGAACCTGCGTCCGGGAGCATCCCAGACACTGCCTTAATTGACTGAGCTACTACAGTAAGTTCAGTAGAACTTCGGTTTCAACTCTTATAACCCTGTCGTAGCTCAGTCGATTAAGGCAGTGTCTGGGATGCTCCTGGACGCAGGTTCAAATCCTCGTCACGGCCCTTGTGGATTTGTTCATTTGATGCCTCATGTTAGTGTGATTGTGTGTAACTTGATAATGGTCCAGGACGGACCGAAACGTCGTCATCTCATCTTCTGGTGTGTGGTTTGCTAGTATCATCTTGCTAGTATTATATCAATATACACTTGTGTGATGTCCATGGAATGCGTGGTACTTTGAGGCTATAGGGGTAGTAACAGAAGGCTGACACCTTATATCATATATTCCAACCTTAAACCCTACAAAAAAATATTATAATATGTCGCAGCCGTTTTGATGTTATTATAACCTGGAGGGATGAACAACATAACTACTTATATCGAATACGAACTTGAAGGCACCATTGGAGAGGTAGTCCCAGCGTTCACGGCCAATCCATGACTCGCCGGAAGGCAAGGGTGCCATTGTCCACACGTCCAAGTCAAGGTAAATACCTCCCACAGAGCACACCACACCCAGACGTAGCGCATCCGACAAATTGATTCCAGCCCAGTCTGTTGAGACAGAGACTTGTAACACTACTGCTAACTCTAAGCGTAGTCTGTTGAGACAGAGACGTGTAAAACTACTGCTAACTCAAGCGTAGTCTGTTGAGACAGAGACGTGTAAAACTACTGCTAACTCAAGCGTAGTCTGTTGAGACAGAGACGTGTAAAACTACTGCTAACTCAAGCGTAGTCTGTTGAGACAGAGACGTGTAAAACTACTGCTAACTCAAGCGTAGTCTGTTGAGACAGAGACGTGTAAAACTACTGCTAACTCTAACGTAGTCTGTTGAGACAGAGACGTGTAAAACTACTGCTAACTCAAGCGTAGTCTGTTGAGACAGAGACGTGTAAAACTACTGCTAACTCTAGCGTAGTCTGTTGAGACAGAGACGTGTAAAACTACTGCTAACTCTAACGTAGTCTGCTGAAACAGACATACTTAATTTTAACAGGGAGAGGAAGCCTGTGTATATATACAGTATATACCGTAGGCTTGTATTGAGGTCCCTTCCCCAAGGTTGAATTACTGACTTGAGTCAGGATGCAACCCACAACAGTTGCATAACTCCCGGGAGCCTATTTACTGTTAGGAGAACAAGTGTTAAGTGAAAGGAAACGAACCCATTTCTGTCTCGCCTGGGAATTGAACCCAGGATCCCCTATTGTGGGTCTAGAACGAAGCCAGCTATACCACAATCCCCCCCCCCCCCTTCCATACCTCCTTCCATCAAAAAACACACAATAGCCTGGGGTGTTGGCTATACATATGTAAAACTAATTGGTCTGTTGGAGATACATATGTAAGATTAATTGGTCTGTTGGAGATACTATGTAAGACTTGTTGGTTTGTTGGAGATATGTAAAATTAATGTTAAAAAGATGGTCAGAACTGAGGTTCTTATCTTTCAGAAATAAAGAGCTTACAGCCAATGTCATGGGAAATAAAACTATTAATGTTTATCCTCTACTGTTCTTATCTTCTATTATCTTCTACCTAGAAATTTCATGCAAGCATGTGGCATTCCTGATAGCTAAGATTTGTTGGGAATAAGATATGCATGTAGCTTTGTTTTGACAAACATAAATACTGCAAAATAAGCATATACACCATGTTCAAAATAAGTAATATAAGCATATACACTATGTTCAAAATGTGTAATATACTGTACAAATAGAGTATAAGGGTAAGCTGTAATATCACCTCATACCTGATCCATTACCTCATATCCTACACTACTGTATCACCGCCCCCTCATACCAACACCATCACAATGTTCAAGTATTTATTTACCACGTGCCCCACAAACTCAACATCCGAGTATCATTGCCATTCACCACACTCCTCGTCACCCTTCCACCTACCACTCCACGTCACCCTTCCACCTACCACTCCATGTCACCTTTCCACCTACTGCTCCAAGTCACCCTTCTACTTACTGCTCCAAGTCACCCTTCCACCTACCGCTCTTTGTCCACTCCATCCCTCGGAGCCACTTGCCGAGTCGTCCTGTACCCTCCATGATGTCGTCAACATCCAGCGTGGAGATGTGGATGTTGCTGTAGGAGGCGAGGGCGTGGATGATGGCATCTGTGCTCCCTACGTGGGTGGACGTGAGGGCTAGGTGGACCTGGTGGTCGGGGTGGTGGACTGCTGCGCTCTCTACTGCACATGCCTGTCAAGTTATTGAAGAAAATATTATTTACCACCTGTGAAGAGAGGGTAGACTGAATGCAAATGTTTGGGGGGATTAATTAGATTGGTAATACACGTGTTACCCGG
>NC_091197.1:2453318-2458318 GCF_040958095.1 Procambarus clarkii | reverse complement strand
TGTGACTCATCTGAGTTTCCAGTTTCCACCCATGTCCCCTCGTTCTGTTATTATTACGTGTGAACATTTCATCTATTTCCACTTTGTCAATTCCCCTGAGTATTTTATACTCAGGGGAATTGATACTCGTATGAATATACTCATTTTATACTCTGAGTGTGTGTGTGTGTGTGTGTGTGTGTGTGTGTGTGTGTGTGTGTGTGTGTGTACTCACCTAGTTGTACTCACCTAGTTGTGTTTGCGGGGGTTGAGCTCTGGCTCTTTGGTCCCGCCTCTCAACCGTCAATCAACAGGTGTACAGATTCCTGAGCCTATCGGGCTCTGTCATATCTACACTTGAAACTGTGTATGGAGTGAGCCTCCACCACATCACCCCCTAATGCATTCCATTTGTCAACCACTCTGACACTAAAAAAGTTCTTTCTAATATCTCTGTGGCTCATTTGGGCACTCAGTTTCCACCTGTGTCCCCTTGTGCGTGTTCCCCTTGTGTTAAATAGACTGTCTTTATCTACCCTATCAATCCCCTTCAGAATCTTGAATGTGGTGATCATGTCCCCCCTAACTCTTCTGTCTTCCAGCGAAGTGAGGTTTAATTCCCGTAGTCTCTCCTCGTAGCTCATACCTCTCAGCTCGGGTACTAGTCTGGTGGCAAACCTTTGAACCTTTTCCAGTTTAGTCTTATCCTTGACTAGATATGGACTCCATGCTGGGGCTGCATACTCCAGGATTGGCCTGACATATGTGGTATACAAAGTTCTGAATGATTCTTTACACAAGTTTCTGAATGCCGTTCGTATGTTGGCCAGCCTGGCATATGCCGCTGATGTTATCCGCTTGATATGTGCTGCAGGAGACAGGTCTGGCGTGATATCAACCCCCAAGTCTTTTTCCTTCTCTGACTCCTGAAGAATTTCCTCTCCCAGATGATACCTTGTATCTGGCCTCCTGCTCCCTACACCTATCTTCATTACATTACATTTGGTTGGGTTAAACTCTAACAACCATTTGTTCGACCATTCCTTCAGCTTGTCTAGGTCTTCTTGAAGCCTCAAACAGTCCTCTTCTGTTTTAATCCTTCTCATGTGTGTGTGTGTGTGTGTGTGTGTGTGTGTGTGTGTGTGTGTGTGTGTGAACCCTAGCAACCCACTTCACTTGCTGTGAATAAGAAACGTCAATATTACGGTGCTTGCACTTTTAGCGAGACATTTTGAATGGACTGGTCGACTCTCTAAACAATGTGAGGTAATAAGTGAGAGGATGTGTTGGTGGTGCCTGGCGACCACCTCGACACAACGTTTGCCTTGGTGTGGAGAGGAACTTTGCGACACACTGTTGGGTCCACTAATTTGATGGGTAATCACATTAATACACCCTCAGCCTTCACTAAAGAGAATTTGATAAAGCATCTGAGAGAAGTAAACATATATACTGTAATTAGATTAGCTGAATTTTCAATGATAATGTTGTGTTGTTTTGCTATGGTAAAGCCACTTGAAAATACACAGATAATATTAAGATAAAAACAGGAAATTAAAGATAAGTGCAGATAACAACTTGTACAGAAAAATGATGATGTGATGCCTTTATTAATAATTAGTTTGTTGACAAAATGATG
Organism: Procambarus clarkii; assembly: GCF_040958095.1. Classification (NCBI taxonomy): domain Eukaryota; kingdom Metazoa; phylum Arthropoda; class Malacostraca; order Decapoda; family Cambaridae; genus Procambarus; species Procambarus clarkii. The sequence continues at coordinate 2,456,700 of NC_091197.1, read as the reverse complement.
AGGTTCGAAGGTGGTGTATAGACACAAACTTTATGTAACTGTCATGTTAGGTGCACTCATTTTAGTTCATCTATGACAGGAAGTGTCAAAGTGGATGGCAGCAAAGAGTTATGTGACCCACCAGGACATCTGCTCTTAACCCCTGGAAGATGAAACACACTTAGTCTGTCTAGTATTCTTTTGCCAGAAGAGAGACATCACTAGCGCCAAACTTGAGGCCCTCAGGGACCTCAAAGCCCATTATATTCCCTCCATCCTGAGGGGTATCTTCCACGAGGGGAACATGGCATGAGAGTATAACAAGGGCAGTGTAGGACAACACTTTTCTTACAACCAACACTTCTGCTCACGAAACATTTGACAGATATACTGTGATACAGTGGCCTGGCAGCTGAGTGGACAGCGCTTGGGATTCGTAGTCCTAAGGTTTCGGGTTCGATCCCCGATGGAGGCGGAAACAAATGGGCAGAGTTTCTTTCACCCTGATGCACCTGTTCGCATAGCCGTAAATAGGTTCCTGGAAGTTAGACAGCTGCTACGCGCTGCTTCCTGGGGGTGTGTAACAAAAAGTAGGCCTGGTCGAGGACCGGGCCGTGGGGACGCTAAGCCCCGATATCATCTCAAAATATCCGAGAGTGCCATACTTGGAGTCGTTAACCTTTGGCCCCTAGAGGCACCTCAACACTTGGCCCCTAGAGGCACCTCAACACTTGGGCCCGCAGAGGCACCTCAACACTTGGCCCCTAGAGGCACCTCAACACTTGGGCCCGCAGAGGCACCTCAACACTTGGCCCCTAGAGGCACCTCAACACTTGGGCCCGCAGAGGCACCTCAACACTTGGCCCCTAGAGGCACCTCAACACTTGGGCCCGCAGAGGCACCTCAACACTTGGCCCCTAGAGGCACCTCAACACTTGGCCCCTAGAGGCACCTCAGCACTTGGCCCCTAGAGGCACCTCAACACTTGGCCCATAGAGGCACCTCAACACTTGGCCCCTAGAGGCACCTCAACACTTGGCCCCTAGAGGCACCTCAACACTTGGCCCCTAGAGGCACCTCAACACTTGGCCCCTAGAGGCACCTCAACACTTGGCCCCTAGAGGCACCTCAACACTTGGCCCCGCAGAGGCACCTCAACAAGCCCAACACTTGGGCTTGTTATTATTATATCCACCCATTGTGGTATAAGTTGTAAACATCCCTTCCAACTATGTGCAGATAAATTCTGGCAGGCTGACTCTAATATACAGTCCACTTAGAATTAAATATTGAACAAAAAAAAAACAAAAAATAAATACACACTCAGAATAAAAACTGCCTGCTAGTATTATCCCACAACCAAACACCACCCATCCAACACCGCCGACCAGACACCAAATACCACCAACCAACATCACCAACCAATACCACCACCAGACACCAAACACCACCCATCCAACACCGCCGACCAGACACCAAATACCACCAACCAACATCACCAACCAATACCACCACCAGACACCAAACACCACCAACCAACACCACCACCAGACACCAAACACTACCAACCAACACCACCACTAGACACCACCAACCAACACCACCACCACCACCAGACACCAAACACCACCACCACCAGACACCAAACACCACCACCACCAGACACCAAACACTACCAACCAACACCACCACCAGACACCAAACACTACCAACCACCACCACCACCAGACACCAAACACTACCAACCAACACCACCACCAGACACCAAACACTACCAACCAACACCACCACTAGACACCACCAACCAACACCCCCACCAGACACCAAACACCACCACCACCAGACACCAAACACCACCACCACCAGACACAACCACCACCAACCAACACCACCAAAAGACACCAAACACCACCAACCAACACCACCACCAGACACCACCACCACCAACCAACACCACCACCAGACACCAAACACCACCACCACCAGACACCACCAACACCAACCAACACCACCACCAGACACCAAACACCACCACCACCAGACACCAAACACCACCAACCAACACCACCACCAGACACCAAACACCACCAACCAACACCACCACCACCAGACACCAAACACCACCACCACCAGACACCAAACACCACCACCAGACACCACCACCAGACACCAAACACTACCAACCAACACCACCACCAGACACCAAACACTACCAACCAACACCACCACTAGACACCACCAACCAACACCACCACCAGACACCAAACACCACCACCACCAGACACCAAACACCACCACCACCAGACACCAAACACCACCACCACCAGACACCAAACACTACCACCACCAGACACCAAACACCACCACCACCAGACACCAAACACCACCACCAGACACCAAACACCACCACCACCAGACACCAAACACCACCAACCAACACCAACACCACCACCAGACACCAAACACCACCACCACCAGACACCAAACACCACCAACCAACACCACCACCACCACCAGACACCAAACACCACCACCACCAGACACCAAACACCACCAACCAACACCACCACCACCACCACCAGACACCAAACACCACCACCAGACACCACCACCAGACACCAAACACTACCAACCAACACCACCACCACCAACCAACACCACCACCAGACACCAAACACCACCACCACCAGACACCAAACACCACCAACCAACACCACCACCAGACACCAAACACCACCAACCAACACCACCACCACCAGACACCAAACACCACCACCACCAGACACCAAACACCACCAACCAACACCACCACCACCACCACCAGACACCAAACACCACCACCAGACACCACCACCAGACACCAAACACTACCAACCAACACCACCACCAGACACCAAACACTACCAACCAACACCACCACCAGACACCACCACCACCAACCAACACCACCACCAGACACCAAACACCACCACCACCAGACACCACCAACACCAACCAACACCACCACCAGACACCAAACACCACCACCACCAGACACCAAACACCACCACCACCAGACACCACCACCACCAACCAACACCACCACCAGACACCACCACCAGACACCAAACACCACCAACCAACACCACCACCAGACACCAAACACCACCAACCAACACCACCACCACCAGACACCAAACACCACCACCACCAGACACCAAACACCACCACCAGACACCACCACCAGACACCAAACACTACCAACCAACACCACCACCAGACACCAAAGACTACCAACCAACACCACCACTAGACACCACCAACCAACACCACCACCAGACACCAAACACCACCACCACCAGACACCAAACACCACCACCACCAGACACCAAACACTACCACCACCAGACACCAAACACCACCA
>NC_091197.1:2450258-2452818 GCF_040958095.1 Procambarus clarkii | reverse complement strand
AGCCTACTGGGCTCTATCATATCTACATTTAAAACTGTGTATGGAGTCAGCCTCCACCACATCACTGCCTAATGCATTCCATCCGTTAACTACTCTGATACTGAAAAGTTCCTTCTAACGTCTCTGTGGCTCATGTGAGTACTCAGTTTCCACCTGTGTCCCCTTGTTCGCGTCCCACCAGTGTTGAATAGTTTATCCTTGTTTACCCCGGTCGATTCCTCTGAGGATTTTGTAGGTTGTGATCATGTCTCCCCTTACTCTTCTGTCTTCCAGTGTCGTAAGGTGCATTTCCGCAGCCTTTCCTCGTAACTCATGCCTCTTAGTTCTGGGACTAGTCTAGTGGCATACCTTTGGACTTTTTCCAGCTTCGTCTTGTGCTGACAAGGTACGGGCTCCATGCTGGGGCCGCATACTCCAGGATTGGTCTTACATATGTGGTGTACAAGATTCTGATGATTCCTTACACAGGTTCCTGAACGCTGTTCTGATGTTAGTCAGCCTCGCATATGCCGCAGACGTTATTCTTTTTATGTGGGCTTCAGGAGACAGGTTTGGTGTGATATCAACTCTTAGATCTTTCTCTCTGTTCGTTTCATTAAGTACTTCATCTCCTATTCTGTATCCTGTGTTTGGCCTCCTATTTCCACCACCTAGTTTCATTACTTTGCATTTACTCGGGTTGAACTTCAACAGCCATTTGTTGGACCATTCACTCAGTCTGTCTAGGTCATCTTGTAGCCTCCTACTATCGTCCTCAGTTTCAATCCTCCTCATAATTTTTGCATCATCGGCAAACATTGAGAGAAACGATTCTATACCCTCTGGAAGATCATTTACATATATCAGAAACAGTATAGGTCCAAGGACTGACCCCTGCGGTACTCCACTCGTAACGTCTCGCCAATCTGAGACCTCACCCCTCACACTGACTCGTTGTCTCCTGTTACTTAGTTATTCCTGTATCCAACGGAGTACCTTCCCTTTCACTCCAGCCTGCATCTCCAGTTTTTTCACTAGCCTCTTGTGTGGCACTGTGTCAAAGGCTTTCTGACAATCCAAAAATATGCAGTCTGCCCACCCTTCTCTTTCTTGCCTTATTTTGTTGCCTGGTCGTAGAATTCAAGTAACCCTGTGACCTGCCATCCCTGAATCCATGTGATGCTGTGTTACAAAGTTCTTTCGCTCCAGATGTTCCACTAGCTTTCTTCGCACAATCTTCTCCATCAACTTGCATGGTATGCAGGTTAGGGACACTGGTCTGTAATTCAGTGCCTCCTGTCTATCCCCCTTTCTTGTATATCGGGACTACGTTAGCTGCTTTCCAAATTTCTGGCAGTTCCCCTGTTGCCAGTGATTTGTATACACCATGGAGAGCGGGAGGCACAGTTCTTCTGCTCCTTCCTTTAGTATCCAAGGGGAGATTCCATCTGGACCTATAGCCTTTGTCACATCCAATTCTAGTAAACACTTCCTTACTTCCCCGCTGGTAATCTCAAACTCTTCCAGTGGTTCTCTGGTTAGCTATTCCCTCTCTTATCTCTGGGATTTCTCCTTGCTCCAAGGTGAAGACCTCCTGGAATTTCTTATTCAGTTCCTCACACACTTCCTTGTCGTTTGTAGTGAATCCTTCTGCCCCTAACCTTAATTTCATAACCTGTTCCTTTACTGTTGTTTTTCTCCTGATGTGGCTATGCAGCAATTTAGGCTGAGTCTTTGCTTGCTTGCGATGTCATTTTCGTATTGTCTTTCTGCCTCTCTTCTCATCCTAACATATTCATTCCTGGCATTCTTGGTATCTTTCTCTGCTCTCCAGTGTCCTGTTATTCCTATAGTTTCTCCATGCCCTTTACTTTGCTGCCTTAGCTAGCCTACATCTCTGATTAAACCATGGGTTTCTCATCTTCATTTCACTGTTTTCCCTTTTGGACCTGGGACAACTTGTTTGCTGCATCCTTGCATTTTTGCGTGATGTATTCCATCATATCTTGGGCCGTCTTTCCCTGAGCTCTGTTTCCCATGCTATATCTGCTAGGCATTTTCTTATCTCCTCATAGTTTCCCTTTCGGTATGCTAACCTTTTGGTTTCGGTATCCCTTCTCGAGTTCAATAACCCTTCTTCAATCAGGTACTCAACACCAATACACTGTGGTCGCTCATTCCTACTGGGTCCTCAAAACTGATTTCTCTTACGTCAGAGTTGTTCAGGGTGAAAAACCAGGTCGAGTCTCGCTGGTTCGTCGTTTCCTCTCATCCTTGTGGGTTCACTGACATGCTGGGTTAAGAAGTTTCTAGTCGCCACCTCCAGTAGTTTGGCTCTCCACGTATCCTCGCCTCCATTCGGTTCCTTGTTCTCCCAATCAATCCTGCCGTGATTGAAGTCCCCCATGATGAGCAGGTGGGATCTATTTCTACAGGCAGAAGAGGCTGCCCTCTCAATTATAGTGTTAACTGCCATGTTGTTGCTTTCGTACTCTTGACTGGGTCTTTTTGTCATTTGGTGGAGGATTATATATTACTGCTACTACTATCCTTGGTCCTCCCATTGTCATGGTGTCTGCTA
>NC_091197.1:2118766-2142258 GCF_040958095.1 Procambarus clarkii | reverse complement strand
TACTCCCCCCTGTTTCTCCCTCTGCATCCCTGTTTCACCTGCACCACTCCCCCTGTTCCCCGATCCCCATCCCTGTTTCACCTGCACCACTCCCCCTGTTCCCCCATCCCCATCCCTGTTTCACCTGCACCACTCCCCCTGTTCCCCCATCCCCATCCCTGTTTCACCTGCACCACTCCCACTGTTCCTCCCTCTTCATCCCTGTTTCACCTGCACCACTCCCCTCTGTTTCTCCCTCTTCATCCCTGTTTCATCTGCACCACTCCCCCTGTTCCCCCTCTTCCTCTCTGTTTCACCTGTACAGCACCCCCTGTTCCCCCCTCTTGCTCCCTGTTTCACCTGCACCACTCCCCCTGTTCCCTCTCTTCATTCCACCTCTAAATCCCGTATCCTCCCCCCCCCACCACCTTTGCCCCTTTTCCTTTAACTTAAATCAGGACCAATAAACTTCTTTATGTGTTTAATTTAGGTTTTTTCTAAGTACGAAAAAGTCTTCAGCCATCTCAAGCATTATTTTACAATTAACTTTAATTAAATTGGTAGGGGGGGGGGAGTGATAAGAATAATAATTATTCCTAAATCCTTTAGCTAAAGTCAACACTGACCAACCTATGCCCGTTCCCTACCCCAGACCATTCCCTCTACAAATACATGATTTAGTAATAATAAGCCCTAATAATATATTAATGAATAAATTTTAAAATAAATCTGTGGATGGCTGCAGCCTCCAGCATGTGGCCTTATTACATAGACATTCTCTTTATATATATATATATATATATATATATATATATATATATATATATATATATATATATATATATATATATATATATATTTATATCAATTTACATAAATAAATATTCACTAATATATTCCTTTAAAATTGACACAAGCGGATTAAGGCGTCCTGTACATACCAGTTGCATTGATCCTGGCAGTATGGGTTCGAGTCACTTCTGGCATGTGAGTTTTCAGTTGCATATAGTCCTGGGGACCATTAAGGCTTGTTCGCATGTATATATATATATATATATATATATATATATATATATATATATATATATATATATATATATATATATATATATATATATTTAAAAAATCTGTCATATTTGTAAATTAAAAAAAAATATTTAATTATTAAATTTAATTTAATTTGTTTTATTAATATAATTATTTAATAATTTAATAAAATAATAATTTATTAAAACACACTAATTTGATTACTTATTTAATAAACTTAAATAATAAATAATAAATTAAATATTGATATATACTTGTGTGTCCAGGAGGCCATCTGTGTCCCCTCAGATGGTCTCCCTTATCACAGTTTGTGTCTATGGATGTGTGTCTGTGTGTGAGTGTGTATATCCCTGTGAGTATCCGGGCGAGTGTGTGTGAGTGTGAGTGTCCCTGTGAGTGTCCGGGTGCGTGTGTGTCCGGTTATACCTGTGGGTCCAGGAGGCCATCTGTGTCCCCTCAGATGGTCTCCCTTATCACAGTCTATGGGTATGTGTGAGTGTGAGTGCCCCTGTGAGTGTTCGGGTGAGGGTGTGTGTGAGTGTCCGGGTTTATGTGAGGTTTGGTTCCAGGGAAACATCCTTCCCCCCCCCCTTCCTTCTCCTCCCTTATTCCCACCGTGGGTTCGAATCCCAGGTGATTAGACCTGCTCTAGGTCCATGGATCCAAGGTATCCATCCGTGGGCCCAACGGATTTCACCCCTTCCCCACTTTCCAAGGGCCAGGCCAATTCCAGCTATCCAGGGAACCTGTCGAAACAGAGGCAGCTGCAGGAGGGGACACACAAATATTTGTGCCCTGCAGTTACACACCCGTTCCGACAGACTCGATCGCAATCTATCCAGATGAGAACACGTTCTCTTCCGACTAGACCACGCTGGAGTCGCTGTATGTCTCAAATTTGGTTCTTTTATTTATAGTTAGTATTTTTGGTGAATTAATTGATTTGTTTTAATTTTTTATTGACTTAGGTACAACGATTTGGGGAGTTGGGGGGGGGGGGAGGAGGGGGGGGGGGGTTGTGTGTGTAATGGATTGTCGAGATCGTGGTTGGTTAGTATTTATCTAGTTGTGTTCACCTAGTTGTGCTTGCGAGGGTTGACCTCTACTCTTTCGGTCCGCCTCTCAACTGTCAATCAATCAATTATTACTAACTAATAAAAAACATTCCACACACACACACCCAGGAAGCAGCCCGTAGCAGCTGTCTAACGCCCAGGTACATATTTACTGCTAGGTAACAGGGGCATCAGAATGATAGAAACTCTGCTGATTTCCGTTTGTTCCATCACCGGGGGATCGAATGAGCTACGATTACGAGTCGAGAGCGACGTCCACTCAGCTATAAAGACCCCTAGTTTGTGAATTGGTGCAAAAGATAATTTGGGAGAGGTTAAGGAAAAGGAATGATGTTTGGTGGCTTTGAAAGCTTTGGATGGGAGGGGGGTTGGCAGTTATGAATTAAAATTGTTAATTTTTTAAGATAGGATATATATGCAAAAGACGTTTCGAGATATAGTAAGAAAAGTGTTTCTGACTGAGGTTAGGTACTGTGTGATTGACTTGTATGTTAGGAAAAAGAGTACTTATTAGAAACTAAAATGATAATTTGAAATGTTTCTTAGCAAATAGTTGCAAATTATTGTTTGAAAAGCCTATGGTTCCCCTTCCCTACACAAACACACGTGAGCACAATTAGTCCACAGGATTCAGAGAGAGTGAGAGTGAACAGCGAAATAGTAACAAAAAATGTGACAATGAGGGGAAACTATGTCATTCAAACGTTAACCATATAAATTACAGTAACACTAACCGAGCGTCCACATACATATTCCAATCAATTTACATAAATAAACATTCACTAATATATTCCTTTAAAATGGACACACGCAGATAGTTGCAGTACACATGTCAGTTCAATTACTGGTACACATAAACACTCATAGCTGGACGTGTCTGTCCATCTTGACAATAGTAGACATGTAACAAAAAATGTGACAATAATGGGAAACTATGTCATTCAAACGTATAAATGTTAACCATATTAATTACAGTAACACTAATCGCGCGCACACGTACATATGTCAATCAATTTACATAAATACACATTCACTAATGTGTACCTTTAAAATGGACACATACAGATAATTACCGTACACATGTCAGTTCAATTACAGGTACACATACACACACATAGCTTCACGTGTCTGTCGGTCTTGACAATAGTACACATGGATACGCACACAAACAGTCCATTATCAATTAATGTGTGTGTGTGTGTGTATTTATTTTCTCCTTGTATTTACTATATGTATCTGCAGAATCGAGTTATTAGCTCTTGGACCCCGCCTATCAAATATATGTATTTTTCCTTTTTTTATATCTACTACATCTATTTCTCTCTAACACACACACACACACACACACACAAACTGGAGGCCTACCGTCTAAACGGAGAGAGTTCGTTGGTTATAACCCTAATGGTCCCATATCGAATCTCAGTTGATGCAATAGCAAATCGACCGATATTCTTTAACCTGATTTGCCTGTTCACCGGCTCCCCTCCGACCGGGGAGCCAGTCGGCCAAGCGGACAGCACACTGGACACTGGACTTGTGATCCTGTGGTCCCGGGTTCGATTCCGGGCGCCGCCGAGAAACAATGGGCAGAGTTTCTTTCACCCTGTGCCCCTGTTACCTTGCAGTAAAACAGGTACCTGGGTGTTAGTCAGCTGTCACGGGCTGCTTCCTGGTGGTGGAGGCCTGGTCGAGGACCGAACCGCGGGGACACTAAAGCCCCGAAATCATCTCAAGAAGAACCTCAAGAGATAACCACAAATGAATCCATCAATGGATCCACCTATCTATCTACTTATATCTGTCAATCCATCAATTTATCTTCAATTAAACCAACCATTTATCATTATATACATTTATATTCCATTTATCCGAGCATCAACTCTTCTGTCTATCCATCCATCTACTCATATGTCTTTCCATCCATCAGATAGACGGATGCATCTATGCATCCGTCTATCCGTCAATGTATATATTTAGCAATCAATGTAAACATCCATCTATCTACTTATATAAATTTACCTTTAATCCCTGTTTCACCTGCACCACTCCCCCCTGTTTCTCCCTCTGCATCCCTGTTTCACCTGCACCACTCCCCCTGTTCCCCGATCCCCATCCCTGTTTCACCTGCACCACTCCCCCTGTTCCCCCATCCCCATCCCTGTTTCACCTGCACCACTCCCCCTGTTCCCCCATCCCCATCCCTGTTTCACCTGCACCACTCCCACTGTTCCTCCCTCTTCATCCCTGTTTCACCTGCACCACTCCCCTCTGTTTCTCCCTCTTCATCCCTGTTTCATCTGCACCACTCCCCCTGTTCCCCCCTCTTCCTCTCTGTTTCACCTGTACAGCACCCCCTGTTCCCCCCTCTTGCTCCCTGTTTCACCTGCACCACTCCCCCTGTTCCCTCTCTTCATTCCACCTCTAAATCCCGTATCCTCCCCCCCCCCACCACCTTTGCCCCTTTTCCTTTAACTTAAATCAGGACCAATAAACTTCTTTATGTGTTTAATTTAGGTTTTTTCTAAGTACGAAAAAGTCTTCAGCCATCTCAAGCATTATTTTACAATTAACTTTAATTAAATTGGTAGGGGGGGGGGAGTGATAAGAATAATAATTATTCCTAAATCCTTTAGCTAAAGTCAACACTGACCAACCTATGCCCGTTCCCTACCCCAGACCATTCCCTCTACAAATACATGATTTAGTAATAATAAGCCCTAATAATATATTAATGAATAAATTTTAAAATAAATCTGTGGATGGCTGCAGCCTCCAGCATGTGGCCTTATTACATAGACATTCTCTTTATATATATATATATATATATATATATATATATATATATATATATATATATATATATATATATATATAATATTTATATCAATTTACATAAATAAATATTCACTAATATATTCCTTTAAAATTGACACAAGCGGATTAAGGCGTCCTGTACATACCAGTTGCATTGATCCTGGCAGTATGGGTTCGAGTCACTTCTGGCATGTGAGTTTTCAGTTGCATATAGTCCTGGGGACCATTAAGGCTTGTTCGCATGTATATATATATATAATATATATATATATATATATATATATATATATATATATATATATATATATATATATTTAAAAAATCTGTCATATTTGTAAATTAAATAAAAAATATTTAATTATTAAATTTAATTTAATTTGTTTTATTAATATAATTATTTAATAATTTAATAAAATAATAATTTATTAAAACACACTAATTTGATTACTTATTTAATAAACTTAAATAATAAATAATAAATTAAATATTGATATATACTTGTGTGTCCAGGAGGCCATCTGTGTCCCCTCAGATGGTCTCCCTTATCACAGTTTGTGTCTATGGATGTGTGTCTGTGTGTGAGTGTGTATATCCCTGTGAGTATCCGGGCGAGTGTGTGTGAGTGTGAGTGTCCCTGTGAGTGTCCGGGTGCGTGTGTGTCCGGTTATACCTGTGGGTCCAGGAGGCCATCTGTGTCCCCTCAGATGGTCTCCCTTATCACAGTCTATGGGTATGTGTGAGTGTGAGTGCCCCTGTGAGTGTTCGGGTGAGGGTGTGTGTGAGTGTCCGGGTTTATGTGAGGTTTGGTTCCAGGGAAACATCCTTCCCCCCCCCTTCCTTCTCCTCCCTTATTCCCACCGTGGGTTCGAATCCCAGGTGATTAGACCTGCTCTAGGTCCATGGATCCAAGGTATCCATCCGTGGGCCCAACGGATTTCACCCCTTCCCCACTTTCCAAGGGCCAGGCCAATTCCAGCTATCCAGGGAACCTGTCGAAACAGAGGCAGCTGCAGGAGGGGACACACAAATATTTGTGCCCTGCAGTTACACACCCGTTCCGACAGACTCGATCGCAATCTATCCAGATGAGAACACGTTCTCTTCCGACTAGACCACGCTGGAGTCGCTGTATGTCTCAAATTTGGTTCTTTTATTTATAGTTAGTATTTTTGGTGAATTAATTGATTTGTTTTAATTTTTTATTGACTTAGGTACAACGATTTGGGGAGTTGGGGGGGGGGAGGAGGAGGGGGGGGGGTTGTGTGTGTAATGGATTGTCGAGATCGTGGTTGGTTAGTATTTATCTAGTTGTGTTCACCTAGTTGTGCTTGCGAGGGTTGACCTCTACTCTTTCGGTCCGCCTCTCAACTGTCAATCAATCAATTATTACTAACTAATAAAAAACATTCCACACACACACACCCAGGAAGCAGCCCGTAGCAGCTGTCTAACGCCCAGGTACATATTTACTGCTAGGTAACAGGGGCATCAGAATGATAGAAACTCTGCTGATTTCCGTTTGTTCCATCACCGGGGGATCGAATGAGCTACGATTACGAGTCGAGAGCGACGTCCACTCAGCTATAAAGACCCCTAGTTTGTGAATTGGTGCAAAAGATAATTTGGGAGAGGTTAAGGAAAAGGAATGATGTTTGGTGGCTTTGAAAGCTTTGGATGGGAGGGGGGTTGGCAGTTATGAATTAAAATTGTTAATTTTTTAAGATAGGATATATATGCAAAAGACGTTTCGAGATATAGTAAGAAAAGTGTTTCTGACTGAGGTTAGGTACTGTGTGATTGACTTGTATGTTAGGAAAAAGAGTACTTATTAGAAACTAAAATGATAATTTGAAATGTTTCTTAGCAAATAGTTGCAAATTATTGTTTGAAAAGCCTATGGTTCCCCTTCCCTACACAAACACACGTGAGCACAATTAGTCCACAGGATTCAGAGAGAGTGAGAGTGAACAGCGAAATAGTAACAAAAAATGTGACAATGAGGGGAAACTATGTCATTCAAACGTTAACCATATAAATTACAGTAACACTAACCGAGCGTCCACATACATATTCCAATCAATTTACATAAATAAACATTCACTAATATATTCCTTTAAAATGGACACACGCAGATAGTTGCAGTACACATGTCAGTTCAATTACTGGTACACATAAACACTCATAGCTGGACGTGTCTGTCCATCTTGACAATAGTAGACATGTAACAAAAAATGTGACAATAATGGGAAACTATGTCATTCAAACGTATAAATGTTAACCATATTAATTACAGTAACACTAATCGCGCGCACACGTACATATGTCAATCAATTTACATAAATACACATTCACTAATGTGTACCTTTAAAATGGACACATACAGATAATTACCGTACACATGTCAGTTCAATTACAGGTACACATACACACACATAGCTTCACGTGTCTGTCGGTCTTGACAATAGTACACATGGATACGCACACAAACAGTCCATTATCAATTAATGTGTGTGTGTGTGTGTATTTATTTTCTCCTTGTATTTACTATATGTATCTGCAGAATCGAGTTATTAGCTCTTGGACCCCGCCTATCAAATATATGTATTTTTCCTTTTTTTATATCTACTACATCTATTTCTCTCTAACACACACACACACACACACACACACAAACTGGAGGCCTACCGTCTAAACGGAGAGAGTTCGTTGGTTATAACCCTAATGGTCCCATATCGAATCTCAGTTGATGCAATAGCAAATCCGACCGATATTCTTTAACCTGATGTTGCCTGTTCACCGGCTCCCCCTCCGACCGGGGAGCCAGTCGGGCCAAGCGGACAGCACACTGGACACTGGACTTGTGATCCTGTGGTCCCGGGTTCGATCCGGGCGCCGCCGAGAAACAATGGGCAGAGTTTTCTTTCACCCCTGTGCCCCTGTTACCTTGCAGTAAAACAGGTACCTGGGTGTTAGTCAGCTGTCACGGGCTGCTTCCTGGTGGTGGAGGCATGGTCTAGGACCGAACCGCGGGGACACTAAAGCCCCGAAATCATCTCAAGAAGAACCTCAGAGATAACCACAAATGAATCCATCAATGGATCCACCTATCTATCTACTTATATCTGTTCAATCCATCAATTTATCTTCAATTAAACCAACCATTATCATTTATATACATTTATATTCCATTTATCCGAGCATCAACTCTTCTGTCTATCCATCCATCTACTCATATGTCTTTCCATCCATCAGATAGACGATGCATCTATGCATCCGTCTATCCTTCAATGTATATATTTAGCAATCCATGTAAACATCCATCTATCTACTTATATAAATTTACCTTTAATCCCTGTTTCACCTGCACCACTCCCCCCTGTTTCTCCCTCTGCATCCCTGTTTCACCTGCACCACTCCCCCTGTTCCCCGATCCCCATCCCTGTTTTCACCTGCAACCACTCCCCCTGTTCCCCCATCCCCATCCCTGTTTCACCTGCACCACTCCCCCTGTTCCCCCATCCCCATCCCTGTTTCACCTGCACCACTCCCACTGTTCCTCCCTCTTCATCCCTGTTTCACCTGCACCACTCCCCTCTGTTTCTCCCTCTTCATCCCTGTTTCATCTGCACCACTCCCCCTGTTCCCCCCTCTTCCTCTCTGTTTCACCTGTACAGCACCCCCTGTTCCCCCCTCTTGCTCCCTGTTTCACCTGCACCACTCCCCCTGTTCCCTCTCTTCATTCCACCTCTAAATCCCGTATCCTCCCCCCCCCCACCACCTTTGCCCCTTTTCCTTTAACTTAAATCAGGACCAATAAACTTCTTTATGTGTTTAATTAAGGTTTTTTCTAAGTACGAAAAAGTCTTCAGCCATCTCAAGCATTATTTTACAATTAACTTTAATTAAATTGGTAGGGGGGGGGGGAGTGATAAGAATAATAATTATTCCTAAATCCTTAGCTAAAGTCAACACTGACCAACCTATGCCCGTTCCCTACCCCAGACCATTCCCTCTACAAATACATGATTTAGTAATAATAAGCCCTAATAATATATTAATGAATAAATTTTAAAATAAATCTGTGGATGGCTGCAGCCTCCCAGCATGTGGCCTTATACATAGACATTCTCTTTATATATATATATATATATATATATATATATATATATATATATAATATATATATATATATATATATATTTATATCAATTTACATAAATAAATATTCACTCATATATTCCTTTAAAATTGACACAAGCGGATTAAGGCGTCCTGTACATACCAGTTGCATTGATCCTGGCAGTATGGGTTCGAGTCACTTCTGGCATGTGAGTTTTCAGTTGCATATAGTCCTGGGGACCATTAAGGCTTGTTCGCATGTATATATATATATATATATATATATCTATATATATATAATATATAGATATATAATATATATATATATATATATATATATATTTAAAAAATCTGTCATATTTGTAAATTAAATAAAAAATATTTAATTATTAAATTTAATTTAATTTGTTTTATTAATATAATTATTTTAATAATTTAATAAAATAATAATTATTAAAACACACTAATTTGATTACTTATTTAATAAACTTAAATAATAAATAATAAATTAAATATTGATATATACTTGTGTGTCCAGGAGGCCATCTGTGTCCCCTCAGATGGTCTCCCTTATCACAGTTTGTGTCTATGGATGTGTGTCTGTGTGTGAGTGTGTATATCCCTGTGAGTATCCGGGCGAGTGTGTGTGAGTGTGAGTGTCCCTGTGAGTGTCCGGGGGCGTGTGTGTCCGGTTTATACTTGTGGGTCCAGGAGGCCATCTGTGTCCCCTCAGATGGTCTCCCTTATCACAGTCTATGGGTATGTGTGAGTGTGAGTGCCCCTGTGAGTGTTCGGGTGAGGGTGTGTGTGAGTGTCCGGGTTTATGTGAGGTTTGGTTCCAGGGAAACATCCTTCCCCCCCCCCCCTTCCTTCTCCTCCTTATTCCACCGTGGTTCGAATCCCAGGTGATTAGACCTGCTCTAGGTCCATGGATCCAAGGTATCCATCCGTGGGCCCAACGGATTTCACCCCTTCCCCACTTTCCAAGGGCCAGGCCAATTCCAGCTATCCAGGGAACCTGTCGAAACAGAGGCAGCTGCAGGAGGGGACACACAAATATTTGTGCCCTGCAGTTACACACCCGTTCCGACAGACTCGATCGCAATCTATCCAGATGAGAACACGTTCTCTTCCGACTAGACCACGCTGGAGTCGCTGTATGTCTCAAATTTGGTTCTTTATTTATAGTTAGTATTTTTGGTGAATTAATTGATTTGTTTTAATTTTTTATTGACTTAGGTACAACGATTTGGGGAGTTGGGGGGGGGGGGAGGAGGGGGGGGGGGTTGTGTGTGTAATGGATTGTCGAGATCGTGGTTGGTTAGTATTTATCTAGTTGTGTTCACCTAGTTGTGCTTGCGAGGGTTGACCTCTACTCTTTCGGCCCGCCTCTCAACTGTCAATCAATCAATTATTACTAACCTAATAAAAAAACATTCCACACACACACACACCCAGGAAAGCAAGCCCGTAGCAGCTGTCTAACCGCCAGGTACATATTTACTGCTAGGTAACAGGGCATCAGATATGATAGAAACTGTCTGCTGATTTCCGTTGTTCCATCACCGGGGGATCGAATTGAGCTACGATTACGAGTCGAGAGCGACGTCCACTCAGCTATAAAGACCCCTAGTTTGTGAATTGGTGCAAAAGATAATTTGGGAGAGGTAAGCGAAAAGGAATGATGTTTGTGGCTTTTGAAAGCTTGGATGGGAGGGGGGTGGCAGTTATGAATTAAAATTGTTAATTTTTTAAGATAGGATATATATGCAAAAGACGTTTCGAGATATATAGTAAGAAAAGTGTTTCTGACTGAGGTTAGGTACTGTGTGATTGACTTGTATGTTAGGAAAAGAGTACTTATTAGAAACTAAAATGATAATTTGAAATGTTTCTTAGCAAATAGTAATTGCAAATTATTGTTTGAAAAGGCCTATGGTTCCCCTTCCCTACACAAACACACGTGAGCACAATTAGTCCACAGGATTCAGAGAGAGTGAGAGTGAACAGCGAAAATAGTAACAAAAAATGTGACAATGAGGGGAACTATGTCATTCAAACGTTTAACCATATAAATTACAGTAACACTAACCGAGCGTCCACATACATATTCCAATCCATTTACATAAATAACATTCACTAATATATTCCTTTAAAATGGACACACGCAGATATGTTGCAGTACACATGTCAGTTCAATTACTGGTACACATAAACACTCATAGCTGGACGTGTCTGTCCATCTTGACAATAGTAGACATGTAACAAAAAATGTGACAATAATGGGAAACTATGTCATTCAACGTATAAATGTTAACCATATTAATTACAGTAACACTAATCGCGCGCACACGTACATATGTCAATCAATTTACATAAATACACATTCACTAATGTGTACCTTTAAAATGGACACATACAGATAATTACCGTACACATGTCAGTTCAATTACAGGTACACATACACACACATAGCTTCACGTGTCTGTCGGTCTTGACAATAGTACACATGGATACGCACACAAACAGTCCATTATCAATTAATGTGTGTGTGTGTGTGTATTTATTTTCTCCTTGTATTTACTATATGTATCTGCAGAATCGAGTTATTAGCTCTTGGACCCCGCCTATCAAATATATGTATTTTTCCTTTTTTTATATCTACTACATCTATTTCTCTCTAACACACACACACACACACACACACACAAACTGGAGGCCTACCGTCTAAACGGAGAGAGTTCGTTGGTTATAACCCTAATGGTCCCATATCGAATCTCAGTTGATGCAATAGCAAATCGACCGATATTCTTTAACCTGATTTGCCTGTTCACCGGCTCCCCTCCGACCGGGGAGCCAGTCGGCCAAGCGGACAGCACACTGGACACTGGACTTGTGATCCTGTGGTCCCGGGTTCGATTCCGGGCGCCGCCGAGAAACAATGGGCAGAGTTTTCTTTCACCCTGTGCCCCTGTTACCTTGCAGTAAAACAGGTACCTGGGTGTTAGTCAGCTGTCACGGCTGCTTCCTGGTGGTGGAGGCCTGGTCGAGGAACCGAACCGCGGGACACTAAAGCCCCCGAAATCATCTCAAGAAGAACCTCAAGAGATAACCACAAATGAATCCATCAATGGATCCACCTATCTATCTACTTATATCTGTCAATCCATCAATTTATCTTCAATTAAACCAACCATTTATCATTATATACATTTATATTCCATTTATCCGAGCATCAACTCTTCCTGTCTATCCATCCATCTACTCATATGTCTTTCCATCCCATCAGATAGACGGATGCATCTATGCATCCGTCTATCCGTCAATGTATATATTTAGCAATCAATGTAAACATCCATCTATCTACTTATATAAATTTACCTTTAATCCCTGTTTCACCTGCACCACTCCCCCCTGTTTCTCCCTCTGCATCCCTGTTTCACCCTGCACCACTCCCCCCTGTTCCCCGATCCCCATCCCTGTTTCACCTGCACCACTCCCCCTGTTCCCCCATCCCATCCCTGTTTCACCTGCACCACTTCCCCCTGTTCCCCCATCCCCATCCCTGTTTCACCTGCACCACTCCCACTGTTCCTCCCTCTTCATCCCTGTTTCACCTCAACCCACTCCCCTCTGTTTCTCCCTCTTCATCCCTGTTTCATCTGCACCACTCCCCCTGTTCCCCCCTCTTCCTCTCTGTTTCACCTGTACAGCAACCCCCTGCTTCCCCCCTCTTGCTCCCTGTTTCACCTGCACCACTCCCCTGTTCCCTCTCTTCATTCCACCTCTAATCCCGTATCCTCCCCCCCCCCCACCACCTTTGCCCCCTTTTCCTTTAACTTAAATCAGGACCAATAAACTTCTTTATGTGTTTAATTTAGGTTTTTTCTAAGTACGAAAAAGTCTTCAGTCATCTCAAGCATTATTTTACAATTAACTTAATTAAATTGGTAGGGGGGGGGAGGAAGTGATAAGAATAATAATTATTCCTAAATCCTTTAGCTAAAGTCAACACTGACCAACCTATGCCCGTTCCCTACCCCCGACCATTCCCTCTACAAATACATGATTTAGTAATAATAAAGCCCTAATAATATATTAATGAATAAATTTTAAAATAAATCTGTGGATGGCCTGCAGCCTCCAGCATGTGGCCTTATTACATAGACATTCTCTTTCTATATATATATATATATATTATATATATATATAATAATAGATATATATATATATATATTATATAGTATATATATATATTATATCAATTTTACATCAAATAAATATTCACTAATATATTCCTTTAAAATTGACACAAGCGGATTACGGCGTCCTTGTAACATACCAGTTGCATTGATCCTGGCAGTATGGGTTCGAGTCACTTTCTGGCATGTGAGTTTTCAGTTGCATATAGTCCTGGGGACCATTAAGGCTTGTTCGCATGTATATATATATATATATATATATATATATATATATATATATATATATATATATATATATATATATATATATATATATATATATATATATATATATATATATATATTTAAAAAATCTGTCATATTTGTAAATTAAATAAAAAATATTTAATTATTAAATTTAATTTAATTTGTTTTATTAATATAATTATTTAATAATTTAATAAAATAATAATTTATTAAAACACACTAATTTGATTACTTATTTAATAAACTTAAATAATAAATAATAAATTAAATATTGATATATACTTGTGTGTCCAGGAGGCCATCTGTGTCCCCTCAGATGGTCTCCCTTATCACAGTTTGTGTCTATGGATGTGTGTCTGTGTGTGAGTGTGTATATCCCTGTGAGTATCCGGGCGAGTGTGTGTGAGTGTGAGTGTCCCTGTGAGTGTCCGGGTGCGTGTGTGTCCGGTTATACCTGTGGGTCCAGGAGGCCATCTGTGTCCCCTCAGATGGTCTCCCTTATCACAGTTCTATGGGTATGTGTGAGTGTGAGTGCCCCCTGTGAGTGTTCGGGTGAGGGTGTGTGTGAGTGTCCGGGTTTATGTGAGGTTTGGTTCCAGGGAAACATCCTTCCCCCCCCCCTTCCTTCTCCTCCCTTATTCCCACCGTGGGTTCGAATCCCAGGTGATTAGACCTGCTCTAGGTCCATGGATCAAGGTATCCATCCGTGGGCCCAACGGATTTCACCCCTTCCCCACTTTCCAAGGGCCAGGCCAATTCCAGCTATCCAGGGAACCTGTCGAAACAGAGGCAGCTGCAGGAGGGGACACACAAATATTTGTGCCCTGCAGTTACACCACCCGTTCCGACAGACTCGATCGCAATCTATCCAGATGAGAAACACGTTCTCTTCCGACTAGACCACGCTTGGAGTCGCTGTATGTCTCAAATTGGTTCTTTTATTTATAGTTAGTATTTTTGGTGAATTAATTGATTTGTTTTAATCTTTTATTGACTTAGGTACAACGATTGGGAGTTTGGGGGGGGGAGAGGAGGGAGGGGGGGGGGTTGTGTGTGTAATGGATTGTCGAGATCGTGGTTGTTAGTATTTATCTCAGTTGTGTTCACCTAGTTGTGCTTGCGAGGGTTGACCTCTACTACTTTCGGCCCGCCTCTCAACTGTCAATCAATCAATTATTACTAACTAATAAAAACATTCCACACACCACACACCCAGGAAATGCTAGGAGCAGCCCGTAGCAGCTGTCTAACGCCCAGGTACATATTTACTGCTAGGTAACAGGGGCATCAGAATGATAGAAACTCTGCTGAGCTTTCCGTTTGTTCCATCACCGGGTGATCGAATGAGCTACGATTACGAGTCGAGAGCGACGTCCACTCAGCTATAAAGAGCCCCTAGTTTGTGAATTGGTGCAAAAGATAATTTGGAGAGGTTAAGGAAAAGGAATGATGTTGGTGCTTTGAAAGCTTTGGCTGGGCGGGGGGTTGGCAGTTATGAATAAAATTGTTAATTTTTTAAGATAGGATATATATGCAAAGAGACGTTTCGAGAATATTAGTAAGAAAAGTGTTGTCTGACTGAGGTTAGGTACTGTGTGGATTGACTTGTATGTTAGGAAAAAGAGTACTTATTAGAAACTAAAATGATAATTTGAATATGTTTCTTAGCAAATAGTTGCAAATTATTGTTTGAAAAGCCTATGGTTCCCCCTTCCCTACACAAACACACGTGAGCACAATTAGTCCACAGGATTCAGAGAGAGTGAGAGTGAACAGCGAAATAGTAACAAAAAATGTGACAATGAGGGGAAACTATGTCATTCAAACGTTAACCATATAAATTACCAGTAACACTAACCGAGCGTCCACATACATATTCCAATCAATTTACATAAATAAACATCACTAATATATTCCTTTAAAATGGGACACACGCAGATAGTTGCAGTACACATGTCAGTTCAATTACTGGTACACATAAACACCTCATAGCCTGGAAGTGTCTGTCCATCTTGACAATAGTAGACATTTAACAAAAAATGTGACAATAATGGGAAACTATGTCATTCAAACGTATAAATGTTAACCATATTAATTACAGTAACACTAATCGCGCGCACACGTTACATATGTCATCAATTTACATAAATACACATTCACACTAATGTGTACCTTTTTAAAATGGACACATACAGATAATTACCGTACACATGTTCAGTTCAATTACAGGTACACATACACACACATAGCTCACGTGTCTGTCCGGTCTTGACAATAGTACACCATGGATACGCACACAAACAGTCCATTATCAATTAATGTAGTGTGTGTGTGTGTAATTTATTTTTCCTCCTTGTATTTACTATATGTATCTGGCAGAATCGAGTTATTAGCTCTTGGCACCCCGCCTATCAAATATATGTATTTTTCCTTTTTTTATATCTACTACATCTACTTTCTCTCTAACACACACTACCACACCACCAAACTGGAGGCCTACCGTCTAAACGGAGAGAGTCGCTTGGTTATAAGCCCTAATGGTCCCATATCGAATCTCAGTTGATGCAATAGCAAATCGACGATATTTCTTTAACCTGATTTGCCTGTTCACCGGTCTCCCTCCGACCGGGAGCCAGTCGGCCAAGCGGACAGCACACCTGGATCACTGGACTTGTGATCCTTTGGTCCCGGGTTTCGATTCCGGGCGCCGCCGAGAACAATGGGCAGAGTTTCTTTCACCACTGTGTGCCCCTGTTTACTTGCAGTAAAACAGGTACCTGGGTGTTAGTCAGCTGTCCCACGGCTGCTTCCTGGTGGTGGAGGCCTGGTCGAGGACCGAAACCGGGCGGGGACACTAAAGCCCCGAAATCATCTCAAGAAGAACCTCAAGAGATAACCACAAATGAATCCATCAATGGATCCACCTATCTATCTACTTATATCTGTCATCCATGCAATTTATCTTGCAATTAAACCAACCATTTATCATTATATATCATTTATATTCCATTTATCCGAGCATCAACTCTTCTGTCTATCCATCCATCTACTCATATGTCTTTCCATCCATCAGATAGACGGATGCATCTATGCATCCGTCTATCCGTCAATGTATATATTTAGCAATCAATGTAAACATCCATCTATCTACTTATATAAATTTACCTTTAATCCCTGTTTCACCTGCACCACTCCCCCCTGTTTCTCCCTCTGCATCCCTGTTTCACCTGCACCACTCCCCCTGTTCCCCGATCCCCATCCCTGTTTCACCTGCACCACTCCCCCTGTTCCCCCATCCCCATCCCTGTTTCACCTGCACCACTCCCCCTGTTCCCCCATCCCCATCCCTGTTTCACCTGCACCACTCCCACTGTTCCTCCCTCTTCATCCCTGTTTCACCTGCACCACTCCCCTCTGTTTCTCCCTCTTCATCCCTGTTTCATCTGCACCACTCCCCCTGTTCCCCCCTCTTCCTCTCTGTTTCACCTGTACAGCACCCCCTGTTCCCCCCTCTTGCTCCCTGTTTCACCTGCACCACTCCCCCTGTTCCCTCTCTTCATTCCACCTCTAAATCCCGTATCCTCCCCCCCCCACCACCTTTGCCCCTTTTCCTTTAACTTAAATCAGGACCAATAAACTTCTTTATGTGTTTAATTTAGGTTTTTTCTAAGTACGAAAAAGTCTTCAGCCATCTCAAGCATTATTTTACAATTAACTTTAATTAAATTGGTAGGGGGGGGGGAGTGATAAGAATAATAATTATTCCTAAATCCTTTAGCTAAAGTCAACACTGACCAACCTATGCCCGTTCCCTACCCCAGACCATTCCCTCTACAAATACATGATTTAGTAATAATAAGCCCTAATAATATATTAATGAATAAATTTTAAAATAAATCTGTGGATGGCTGCAGCCTCCAGCATGTGGCCTTATTACATAGACATTCTCTATATATATATATATATATATATATATATATATATATATATATATATATATATATATATATATATATATATTTATATCAATTTACATAAATAAATATTCACTAATATATTCCTTTAAAATTGACACAAGCGGATTAAGGCGTCCTGTACATACCAGTTGCATTGATCCTGGCAGTATGGGTTCGAGTCACTTCTGGCATGTGAGTTTTCAGTTGCATATAGTCCTGGGGACCATTAAGGCTTGTTCGCATGTATATATATATATATATATATATATATATATATATATATATATATATATATATATATATATATATATATATATATATATATATATATATATATATATATTAAAAAATCTGTCATATTTGTAAATTAAATAAAAAATATTTAATTATTAAATTTAATTTAATTTGTTTTATTAATATAATTATTTAATAATTTAATAAAATAATAATTTATTAAAACACACTAATTTGATTACTTATTTAATAAACTTAAATAATAAATAATAAATTAAATATTGATATATACTTGTGTGTCCAGGAGGCCATCTGTGTCCCCTCAGATGGTCTCCCTTATCACAGTTTGTGTCTATGGATGTGTGTCTGTGTGTGAGTGTGTATATCCCTGTGAGTATCCGGGCGAGTGTGTGTGAGTGTGAGTGTCCCTGTGAGTGTCCGGGTGCGTGTGTGTCCGGTTATACCTGTGGGTCCAGGAGGCCATCTGTGTCCCCTCAGATGGTCTCCCTTATCACAGTCTATGGGTATGTGTGAGTGTGAGTGCCCCTGTGAGTGTTCGGGTGAGGGTGTGTGTGAGTGTCCGGGTTTATGTGAGGTTTGGTTCCAGGGAAACATCCTTCCCCCCCCCCTTCCTTCTCCTCCCTTATTCCCACCGTGGGTTCGAATCCCAGGTGATTAGACCTGCTCTAGGTCCATGGATCCAAGGTATCCATCCGTGGGCCCAACGGATTTCACCCCTTCCCCACTTTCCAAGGGCCAGGCCAATTCCAGCTATCCAGGGAACCTGTCGAAACAGAGGCAGCTGCAGGAGGGGACACACAAATATTTGTGCCCTGCAGTTACACACCCGTTCCGACAGACTCGATCGCAATCTATCCAGATGAGAACACGTTCTCTTCCGACTAGACCACGCTGGAGTCGCTGTATGTCTCAAATTTGGTTCTTTTATTTATAGTTAGTATTTTTGGTGAATTAATTGATTTGTTTTAATTTTTTATTGACTTAGGTACAACGATTTGGGGAGTTGGGGGGGGGGAGGAGGAGGGGGGGGGTTGTGTGTGTAATGGATTGTCGAGATCGTGGTTGGTTAGTATTTATCTAGTTGTGTTCACCTAGTTGTGCTTGCGAGGGTTGACCTCTACTCTTTCGGCCCGCCTCTCAACTGTCAATCAATCAATTATTACTAACTAATAAAAAACATTCCACACACACACACCCAGGAAGCAGCCCGTAGCAGCTGTCTAACGCCCAGGTACATATTTACTGCTAGGTAACAGGGGCATCAGAATGATAGAAACTCTGCTGATTTCCGTTTGTTCCATCACCGGGGGATCGAATGAGCTACGATTACGAGTCGAGAGCGACGTCCACTCAGCTATAAAGACCCCTAGTTTGTGAATTGGTGCAAAAGATAATTTGGGAGAGGTTAAGGAAAAGGAATGATGTTTGGTGGCTTTGAAAGCTTTGGATGGGAGGGGGGTTGGCAGTTATGAATTAAAATTGTTAATTTTTTAAGATAGGATATATATGCAAAAGACGTTTCGAGATATAGTAAGAAAAGTGTTTCTGACTGAGGTTAGGTACTGTGTGATTGACTTGTATGTTAGGAAAAAGAGTACTTATTAGAAACTAAAATGATAATTTGAAATGTTTCTTAGCAAATAGTTGCAAATTATTGTTTGAAAAGCCTATGGTTCCCCTTCCCTACACAAACACACGTGAGCACAATTAGTCCACAGGATTCAGAGAGAGTGAGAGTGAACAGCGAAATAGTAACAAAAAATGTGACAATGAGGGGAAACTATGTCATTCAAACGTTAACCATATAAATTACAGTAACACTAACCGAGCGTCCACATACATATTCCAATCAATTTACATAAATAAACATTCACTAATATATTCCTTTAAAATGGACACACGCAGATAGTTGCAGTACACATGTCAGTTCAATTACTGGTACACATAAACACTCATAGCTGGACGTGTCTGTCCATCTTGACAATAGTAGACATGTAACAAAAAATGTGACAATAATGGGAAACTATGTCATTCAAACGTATAAATGTTAACCATATTAATTACAGTAACACTAATCGCGCGCACACGTACATATGTCAATCAATTTACATAAATACACATTCACTAATGTGTACCTTTAAAATGGACACATACAGATAATTACCGTACACATGTCAGTTCAATTACAGGTACACATACACACACATAGCTTCACGTGTCTGTCGGTCTTGACAATAGTACACATGGATACGCACACAAACAGTCCATTATCAATTAATGTGTGTGTGTGTGTGTATTTATTTTCTCCTTGTATTTACTATATGTATCTGCAGAATCGAGTTATTAGCTCTTGGACCCCGCCTATCAAATATATGTATTTTTCCTTTTTTTATATCTACTACATCTATTTCTCTCTAACACACACACACACACACACACACACACAAACTGGAGGCCTACCGTCTAAACGGAGAGAGTTCGTTGGTTATAACCCTAATGGTCCCATATCGAATCTCAGTTGATGCAATAGCAAATCGACCGATATTCTTTAACCTGATTTGCCTGTTCACCGGCTCCCCTCCGACCGGGGAGCCAGTCGGCCAAGCGGACAGCACACTGGACACTGGACTTGTGATCCTGTGGTCCCGGGTTCGATTCCGGGCGCCGCCGAGAAACAATGGGCAGAGTTTCTTTCACCCTGTGCCCCTGTTACCTTGCAGTAAAACAGGTACCTGGGTGTTAGTCAGCTGTCACGGGCTGCTTCCTGGTGGTGGAGGCCTGGTCGAGGACCGAACCGCGGGGACACTAAAGCCCCGAAATCATCTCAAGAAGAACCTCAAGAGATAACCACAAATGAATCCATCAATGGATCCACCTATCTATCTACTTATATCTGTCAATCCATCAATTTATCTTCAATTAAACCAACCATTTATCATTATATACATTTATATTCCATTTATCCGAGCATCAACTCTTCTGTCTATCCATCCATCTACTCATATGTCTTTCCATCCATCAGATAGACGGATGCATCTATGCATCCGTCTATCCGTCAATGTATATATTTAGCAATCAATGTAAACATCCATCTATCTACTTATATAAATTTACCTTTAATCCCTGTTTCACCTGCACCACTCCCCCCTGTTTCTCCCTCTGCATCCCTGTTTCACCTGCACCACTCCCCCTGTTCCCCGATCCCCATCCCTGTTTCACCTGCACCACTCCCCCTGTTCCCCCATCCCCATCCCTGTTTCACCTGCACCACTCCCCCTGTTCCCCCATCCCCATCCCTGTTTCACCTGCACCACTCCCACTGTTCCTCCCTCTTCATCCCTGTTTCACCTGCACCACTCCCCTCTGTTTCTCCCTCTTCATCCCTGTTTCATCTGCACCACTCCCCCTGTTCCCCCCTCTTCCTCTCTGTTTCACCTGTACAGCACCCCCTGTTCCCCCCTCTTGCTCCCTGTTTCACCTGCACCACTCCCCCTGTTCCCTCTCTTCATTCCACCTCTAAATCCCGTATCCTCCCCCCCCCCACCACCTTTGCCCCTTTTCCTTTAACTTAAATCAGGACCAATAAACTTCTTTATGTGTTTAATTTAGGTTTTTTCTAAGTACGAAAAAGTCTTCAGCCATCTCAAGCATTATTTTACAATTAACTTTAATTAAATTGGTAGGGGGGGGGGGAGTGATAAGAATAATAATTATTCCTAAATCCTTTAGCTAAAGTCAACACTGACCAACCTATGCCCGTTCCCTACCCCAGACCATTCCCTCTACAAATACATGATTTAGTAATAATAAGCCCTAATAATATATTAATGAATAAATTTTAAAATAAATCTGTGGATGGCTGCAGCCTCCAGCATGTGGCCTTATTACATAGACATTCTCTTTATATATATATATATATATATATATATATATATATATATATATATATATATATATATATATATAATATATATTATATCAATTTACATAAATAAATATTCACTAATATATTCCTTTAAAATTGACACAAGCGGATTAAGGCGTCCTGTACATACCAGTTGCATTGATCCTGGCAGTATGGGTTCGAGTCACTTCTGGCATGTGAGTTTTCAGTTGCATATAGTCCTGGGGACCATTAAGGCTTGTTCGCATGTATATATATATATATATATATATATATATATATATATATATATATATATATATATATATATATATATATATATATATATATATATATATATATATATATATATTTAAAAAATCTGTCATATTTGTAAATTAAATAAAAAATATTTAATTATTAAATTTAATTTAATTTGTTTTATTAATATAATTATTTAATAATTTAATAAAATAATAATTTATTAAAACACACTAATTTGATTACTTATTTAATAAACTTAAATAATAAATAATAAATTAAATATTGATATATACTTGTGTGTCCAGGAGGCCATCTGTGTCCCCTCAGATGGTCTCCCTTATCACAGTTTGTGTCTATGGATGTGTGTCTGTGTGTGAGTGTGTATATCCCTGTGAGTATCCGGGCGAGTGTGTGTGAGTGTGAGTGTCCCTGTGAGTGTCCGGGTGCGTGTGTGTCCGGTTATACCTGTGGGTCCAGGAGGCCATCTGTGTCCCCTCAGATGGTCTCCCTTATCACAGTCTATGGGTATGTGTGAGTGTGAGTGCCCCTGTGAGTGTTCGGGTGAGGGTGTGTGTGAGTGTCCGGGTTTATGTGAGGTTTGGTTCCAGGGAAACATCCTTCCCCCCCCCCTTCCTTCTCCTCCCTTATTCCCACCGTGGGTTCGAATCCCAGGTGATTAGACCTGCTCTAGGTCCATGGATCCAAGGTATCCATCCGTGGGCCCAACGGATTTCACCCCTTCCCCACTTTCCAAGGGCCAGGCCAATTCCAGCTATCCAGGGAACCTGTCGAAACAGAGGCAGCTGCAGGAGGGGACACACAAATATTTGTGCCCTGCAGTTACACACCCGTTCCGACAGACTCGATCGCAATCTATCCAGATGAGAACACGTTCTCTTCCGACTAGACCACGCTGGAGTCGCTGTATGTCTCAAATTTGGTTCTTTTATTTATAGTTAGTATTTTTGGTGAATTAATTGATTTGTTTTAATTTTTTATTGACTTAGGTACAACGATTTGGGGAGTTGGGGGGGGGGGAGGAGGAGGGGGGGGGGTTGTGTGTGTAATGGATTGTCGAGATCGTGGTTGGTTAGTATTTATCTAGTTGTGTTCACCTAGTTGTGCTTGCGAGGGTTGACCTCTACTCTTTCGGCCCGCCTCTCAACTGTCAATCAATCAATTATTACTAACTAATAAAAAACATTCCACACACACACACCCAGGAAGCAGCCCGTAGCAGCTGTCTAACGCCCAGGTACATATTTACTGCTAGGTAACAGGGGCATCAGAATGATAGAAACTCTGCTGATTTCCGTTTGTTCCATCACCGGGGGATCGAATGAGCTACGATTACGAGTCGAGAGCGACGTCCACTCAGCTATAAAGACCCCTAGTTTGTGAATTGGTGCAAAAGATAATTTGGGAGAGGTTAAGGAAAAGGAATGATGTTTGGTGGCTTTGAAAGCTTTGGATGGGAGGGGGGTTGGCAGTTATGAATTAAAATTGTTAATTTTTTAAGATAGGATATATATGCAAAAGACGTTTCGAGATATAGTAAGAAAAGTGTTTCTGACTGAGGTTAGGTACTGTGTGATTGACTTGTATGTTAGGAAAAAGAGTACTTATTAGAAACTAAAATGATAATTTGAAA
>NC_091197.1:2060327-2118266 GCF_040958095.1 Procambarus clarkii | reverse complement strand
ATTTTGGAGCCAAATTCTGGCTCTCTGCACGTATTCGCATTTTTAAATTACGACTTTTTTATAACCAACATATGCGAAGTACTGAGAGCGGCGTTTGTGAACATTTGTCCCAAACCCCCTGCAGTTTTCAAAATATCCCAAACAACCCAATTTCGAGGTCTGAGCCATATTTTAGAGTCAAATTCTTGCTCCATGCAAGTATTCGCGGTTTGAAATTACGACATTTTATACCCAACATATGCCAAGACCTGAAAGCGGCAGTGAGTCACATTTCCAACAAACTCCCCTGCAGTTTTCGAAATATCCCAAATATCCCAATTTTGAGGCCTGAACCATATTTTGGAGCCAAATTCTGGCTCTCTGCACGTATTCGCAGTTTGAAATTACGACTTTTTATACCCAACATATGACAAGTACTGAAGCGGCAGTGAAGTCACAGTGAGTCATATTTGCTCAAACTCGCCTGCAGTTTTCAAAATATCCCAAACATCCCACTTTCATGGCCTGAGCCATATTTTGGAGCCAAATTCAGCTCTCTGCACGTATTCGCAGTTTGAAATTATGACTTTTTATACCCAACATATGCCAAGTTCTGTAAGCAGCGTTTGGTCATATTTGTCCCAAACCCCCTGCAGTTTTCAAAATATCCCAAACATCATAATAACGAGGCCTGAGCCATATTTGGAGCCAAGTTCTGGCTCTCTGCACGTATTCGCAGTTTGAAATTACAACTGTTTTTTACCCAACATTTACCAAGTACTGAAAGAGGCGTTTGGTCAAAATTGTCCCAACCCACCTGCAGTTTTCAAAATATCCCAAACATCCCAATTTCGAGGCCTGAGCCATATTTTGAAACCAAATTCTGTCTCTATTCACGTATCGCGGTTTGAAATTACGATATTTTATACCAACATATGCCAAGTCCTGAAAGCGGCAGTGAGTCACATTTCGCACAAACTCCTCTGCAGTTTTCAAACTATCCCAAACATCCCAATTTCGAGGCCTTAGCCATATTTTGGGACCAAATTCTGGCTCTATGCACGTATTCGCGGTTTGAAATACGACATTTTATACCCAACATATGCCAAGTCCTGAAAGCGGCAGTGAGTCACATTTCGCACAAACTCCCCTGCAGTTTTCAAAATATCCCAAACATCATAATTTCGAGGACTGAGCCATATTTTGGAGCCAAATTCTGGCTCTTTGCACGTATTCGCAGTTTGAAATTACGACTTTTTTTTACCCAACATATACCAAGTACTGAAAGCAGTGTTTGGTCACATTTGTCCCAAACCCCCCTGCAGTTTTCGAAAATCCCAAATATCCCAATTTCGAGGCCTGAGCCATATTTTGGAGCCAAATTCTGGCTCTCTGCACGCATTCGCAGTTTGAAATTACGAATTTTTATACCCAACATATGCCAAGTACTGAAAGCGGCAGTGAGTCACATTTTGCTCAAACTCCCTGCAGTTTTCAAAATATCCCAAACATCCCACTTTCATGGCCTGAGCCATATTTTGGAGCCAAATTCAAGCTCTCTGCACGTATTCGCAGTTTGAAATTATGAATTTTTATACCCTACATATGCCAAGTTCTGTAAGCAGCGTTTGGTCATATTGTCCCAAACCCCCTGCAGTTTCAAAATATCCCAAACATCCCAATTTCGAGGACTGAGCAATATTTTGGAGCCAAATTCTGGCTCTATGCACGTATTCGCGGGTTGAAATTACGACATTTTATACCCAACATATGCCAAGTCCTGAAAGCGGCAGTGAGTCACATTTCGCACAAACTCCCCTGCATTTTTCGTAATATCCCAAATATCCCAATTTCGAGGCCTGAGCCATATTTTGGAGCCAAATTCAGGCTCTCTGCACGTATTCGCAGTTTGAAATTACGACTTTTTTATACCCAACATATGCCAAGTACTGAAAGCGGCGTTTGGTCACATTTGTCCCAAACCCCCCCTGCAGTTTTCAAAATATCCCAAACATCCCAATTTCGAGGCCTTAGCCATATTTTGGAGCCAAATTCTGGCTCCATGCACGTATTCGCGGTTTGAAATTACGACATTTTATACCCAACATATGCCAAGTCCTAAAGGCGGCAGTGAGTCACATTTCCTACAAACTCCCCTGCAGTTTTCAAAATATCCTAAATATTCCAATTTTGAGGCCTGAGTCATATTTTGGAGCCAGATTCTGGCTCTCTGCACGTATTCGCAGTTTGAAATTACGACTTTTTATACCAAACATATGCCAAGTACTGAAAGCGGCAGTGAGTCACATTTTGCTCAAACTCCCCTGCAGTTTTTCAAAATATCCCAAAACATCCCACTTTCATGGCCTGAGCCATATTTTGGAGCCAAATTCAAGCTCTCTGCACGTATTCGCAGTTTGAAATTATGACTTTTTATACCCAACATATGCCAAGTGTTGAAAGCGGCGTTTGGTTATATTTGTCTCAAACCTCCCTGCAGTTTTCAAAATATCCCAAACATCACAATATCGAGGCCTGAGCCATATTTTGGAGGCAAATTCAAGCTCTCTGCACATATTCGCAGTTTGATATTACGATTTTTATACCCAACATATGACAAGTACTGAAAGCGGCAGTGAGTCACATTTCGCACAAACTCCCCTGCAGTTTTCGAAATATCCCAAATATCCCAATTTCGAGGCTTGAGCAATATTTTGGAGCCAAATTCTGGCTCATTGCACGTATTCGCAGTTTGAAATTACGACCTTATTTATGCCCAACATATGCCAAGTACTGAATGCGGCGTTTGGTCACATTTTTCCCAAACCGTCCCTGCAGTTTTCAAAATATCCCAAACATCCCAATTTCAAGGACTGAGCAATATTTTGGAGCCAAATTCTGGCTCTATGTACGTATTCGCAGTTTGAAATTACGACTTTTTATACCCAACATATGCCAAGTCCTGAAAGCAGCAGTGAGTCAAATTTTGCACAAACTCCCCTACAGTTGTCGAAATATCCCAAATATCCCAATTTCGAGGCCTGAGCCATATTTTGGAGCCAACTTCTGGCTCTCTGCACGTATTCGCAGTATGAAATTACGAATTTTTTATACCCAACATATGCCCAAATACTAAAAGCGGCAGTGAGTCACATTTTGCTCAAACTCAACTGCAGTTTTCAAATTTTTTTTTTTTTTTTTTTTTTTTTTTTTTTTTTTTTTGAGATATATACAAGAGTCGTTACATTCTTGTACAGCCACTAGTACGCGTAGCGTTTCGGGCAAGTCCTTAATCCTATGGTCCCTGGAATACGATCCCCTGCCGCGAAGAATCGTTAACCTGCCGCGAAGAATCGTTCAAAGAATCGAAAATATCCCAAACTACCCAATTTCGAGGACTGAGCAATATTTTGGAGCCAAATTCTGGCTCTATGCACGTATTCGCAGTATGAAATTACGATTTTTTTATACCCAACATATGCCAAGTGTTGAAAGCGGCGTTTGGTTATATTTGTCCCAAACCTCCCAGCAGTTTTCAAAATATCCCAAACATCACAATATCGAGGCCTGAGCCATATTTTGGAGCCAAATTCTAGCTCTCTGCACATATTCGCAGTTTGATATTTCGATTTTTATACCCAACATATACCAAGTACTGAAAGCAGTGTTTGGTCACATTTGTCCCAAACCCCCTGCAGTTTTCAAAATATCCCAAACATCCCAATTTTCGAGGCCTGAGCCATATTTTGGAGCCAAATTTCTGGCTCTCTGCACGTATTCGCAGTTTGAAATTACGACATTTTTAACCCAACATATGCCAAGTCCTGAAAGCGGCAGTGAGTCACATTTCGCACAAACTCCCCTGCAGTTTTCGAAATATCCCAAATATCCCAATTTTTAAGGCATGAGCCATATTTTGGAGCCAAATTCTGGCGCTCTGCACGTATTCGCAGTTTAAAATTTACCACTTTTTTATACCCAACATATGCCAAGTACTGTAAGCGGCGTTTGGTCACATTTGTTGCAAACCTCCCTGCAGTTTTCAAAATATCCCAAACATCATAATTTCGAGGCTCTGAACCATATTTTGGAGCCAAATTCTGGATCTCTGCACGTATTCGCAGTTTGAAATTACGACTTTTTTTTACCCAACATATACCAAGTACTGAAAGCAGCGTTTTGGTCACATTTGTCCCAAACCCCCTTGCAGTTTTCAAAATATCCCAAACATCCCAATTTCGAGGCCTGATCCATATTTTGGAGCCAAATTCTGGCTCTATGCACGTATTCGCAGTTTGAAATTACGACATTTTTAACCCAACATATGCCAAGTCCTGAAAGCGACAGTGAGTCACATTTCGCACAAACTCCCCTGCAGTTTTCGAAATATCCCAAATATCCCAATTTTGAGGCCTGAGCCATATTTTGGAGCCAAATTCTGGCTCTCTGCACGTATTCGCAGTTTGAAATTACCAATTTTTATACCCCACATATGCCAAGAACTGAAAGCGGCAGTGAGTCACATTTTGCTCAAACTCCCCTGCAGTTATCAAAATATCCCAAACATCCCAATTTCGAGGACTGAGCAATATTTAGGAGCCAAATTCTGGCTCTATGCACGTATTCGCAGTATGAAATTACGAATTTTTTATACCCAACGTATGACAAGTGTTGAAAGCGGCGTTTGGTTATATTTGTCCCAAACCTCCCAGCAGTTTTCAAAATATCCCAAACATCCCAATTTCGAGGCCTGAGCCATATTTTGGAGCCATATTCTGGCTCTCTGCACGTATTCGCAGTTTGAAATTACGACT
Source organism: Procambarus clarkii (assembly GCF_040958095.1). Lineage (NCBI taxonomy): Eukaryota > Metazoa > Arthropoda > Malacostraca > Decapoda > Cambaridae > Procambarus > Procambarus clarkii. The sequence goes on along the minus strand of NC_091197.1, from coordinate 2,113,473 downwards.
TTTTTATACCCAACATATGCCAAGTCCTGAAAGCGGCGGCGAATCAAATTTTGCACAAACTCCCCTACAGTTTTCGAAATATCCCAAATATCCCAATTTCGAGGCCTGAGCCATATTTTGGAGTCAACTTCTGGCTCTCTGCACGTATTCGCAGTATGAAATTACGAATTTTTAATACCCAACATATGCCAAGTACTGAAAGCGCCGTTTGGTTACATTTGTCCCAAACCTCCCTGCAGTTTTCAAAATATCCCAAACATCACAATATCGAGGCCTGAGCCATATTTTGGAGCCAAATTCTGGCTCTCTGCACGTATTCGCAGTTTGATATTACGATTTTTATACCCAACATATGCCAAGTACTGAAAGGGGCAGTGAGTCACATTTTGCACAAACTCCCCTGCAGTTTTCGAAATATCCCAAACATCCCAATTTCGAGGTGTGAGCCATATTTTGGAGCCAAACTCTGGCTGTCTGCACGTATTCGCAGTTTGAAATTACGACTTTTTTATACCCAACGTATGCCAAGTACTGAAAGCAGCGTTTGGTCACATTTGTCCCAAACCCCCCCTGCAGTTTTCAAAATATCCCAAACATCCCACTTTCAAGGCCTGAGCCATATTTTAAAAGCCAAATTCAAGCTCTCTGCACGTTTTCGCAGTTTGAAATTACGACTTTTTATACCCAACATATGCCAAGTTCTGAAAGCGGCGTTTGGTCATATTTGTCCCAAACCCTCCTTCAGTTTTCAAAATATCCCAAACATCCCAATTTCGAGGACTGAGCAATATTTTGGAGCCAAATTCTGGCTCCATGCACGTATTCGCGGTTTGAAATTACGACATTTTATACCCAACATATGCTAAGTCCTGAAAGCAGCAGTGAGTCAAATTTTGCACAAACTCCCCTACAGTTTTCGAAATATCCCAAATATCCCAATTTCGAGGCCTGAGCCATATTTTGGAGCCAACTTCTGGCTCTCTGCACATATTCACAGTATGAAATTACGAATTTTTTATACCCAACATATGCCAAGCACTGAAAGCGGTGTTTGGTCACATTTGTCCCAAACCCCCCCCCCCCCCTGCAGTTTTCAAAATATCCCAAACATCCCAATTTCGAGGCCTTAGCCATATTTTAGAGCCAAATTCTGGCTCTATGCACGTATTCGCGGTTTGAAATTACGACATTTTATACCCAACATATGCCAAGTCTTGAAAGCGGCAGTGAGTCACATTTCGCACAAACTCCCCTGGAGTTTTCGAAATATCCCAAATATCCCAATTTCGAGGCCTGAGCCATATTTTGGAGCCATATTCTGGCTCTCTGCACGTATTCGCAGTTTGAAATTACGATTTTTTTATACCCAACATATGCCAAGTACTGAAAGCGGTGTTTGGTCACATTTGTCCCAAAACCCCCCCCCTGCAGTTTTGAAAATATCCCAAACATCCCAATTTCGAGGCCTTAGCCATATTTTAGAGCCAAATTCTGGCTCTATGCACGTATTCGCGGTTTGAAATTACGACTTTTTATACCCAACATATGCCAAGTACTGAAAGCGGCAGTGAGTCACATTTTGCTCAAACTGCCCTGCAGTTTTCAAAATATCCCAAACATCCCACTTTCATGGCCTGAGCCATATTTTGGAGCCAAATTCAAGCTCTCTGCAAGTATTCGCAGTTTGAAATTATGACTTTTTATACCCAACATATGCCAAGTTCTGTAAGCAGCGTTTGGTCATATTTGTCCCAAACCCCCCTGCAGTTTTCAAAATATCCCAAACTACCCAATTTCGAGGACTGAGCAATATTTTGGTGCCAAATTCTGGCTCTATGCACGTATTCGCAGTTTGAAATTACGACTTTTTATACCCAACATATGCCAAGTGTTGAAAGTGGCGTTTGGTTATAGTTGTCCCAAACCTCCCTGCAGTTTTCAAAATATCCCAAACATCACAATATCGAGGCCTGAGCCATATTTTGGAGCCAAGTTCTGGCTCTCTGCACGTATTCGCAGTTTGATATTACGATTTTTATACCCAACATATGCCAAGTACTGAAAGCGCCAGTGAGTCACATTTTGCACAAATTCCCCTGCAGTTTTCGAAATACCCCAAAAATCCCAATTTCGAGGCGAGAGCCATATTTTGGAGCCAAACTCAGGCTCTCTGCACGTATTCACAGTTTGAAATTACGACTTTTTTATACCCAACATATGTCAAGTACTGAAAGCGGCAGTGAGTCACATTTCGCACAAACTCCCCTGCAGTTTTCGAAATATCCCAAATATCCCAATTTCGAGGCTTGAGCAATATTTTGGAGCCAAATTCTGGCTCATTGCACGTATTCGCAGTTTGAAATTACGACCATTTTTATGCCCAACATATGCCAAGTACTGAATGCGGCGTTTGGTCACATTTTTCCCAAACCGTCCGTGCAGTTTTCAAAATATCCCAAACATCCCAATTTCAAGGACTGAGCAATATTTTGGAGCCAAATTCTGGCTGTATGCACGTATTCGCAGTTTGAAATTACGAATTTTTATACCCAACATATGCCAAGTCCTGAAAGCGGCAGTGAGTCAAATTTTGCACAAACTCCCCTACAGTTTTCGAAATATCCCAAATATCCCAATTTCGAGGCCTGAGCCATATTTTGGAGCCAACTTCTGGCTCTCTGCACGTATTCGCAGTATGAAATTACGAATTTTTTATACCCAACATATGCCAAGTACTGAAAGCGGCGTTTGGTAACATTTGTCCCAAACCTCCCTGCAGTTTTCAAAATATCCCAAACATCACATATCGAGGCCTGAGCCATATTTTGGATCCAAATTCTGGCTCTATGCACGTATTCGCAGTTTAATATTACGATTTTTATACCCAACATATGCCAAGTACTGAAAGAGGCAGTGATTCACATTTTGCACAAACTCCCCTGCAGTTTTCGAAATATCCCAAACATCCCAATTTCGAGGTGTGAGCCATATTTTTGAGCCAAACTCTGGCTCTCTGCACGTAATCGCAGTTTGAAATTACGACTTTTTTATACCCAACGTATGCCAAGTACTGAAAGCGGCGTTTGGTCACATTTGTCCCAAACCCCCCTGCAATTTTCAAAATATCCCAAACATCCCAATTTTGAGGCCTGAGCCATGTTTTGGAGCCAAATTCTGGCTCTCTGCACGTATTCGCAGTTTGATATTACGATTTTTATACCCAACATATTCCAAGTACTGAAAGCGCCAGTGAGTCACATTTTGCACAAATTCCCCTGCAGTTTTCGAAATATCCCAAATATCCCAATTTCGAGGCCTGAGCCATATTTTGGAGCCAAACTCAGGCTCTCTGCACGTATTCACAGTTTGAAATTACGACTTTTTTATACCCAACATATGTCAAGTACTGAAAGCGGCAGTGAGTCACATTTCGCACAAACTCCCCTGCAGTTTTCGAAATATCCCAAATATCCCAATTTCGAGGTTTGAGCAATATTTTGGAGCCAAATTCTGGCTCATTGTACGTATTCGCAGTTTGAAATTACGACCTTTTTTATGCCCAACATATGCCAAGTACTGAATGCGGCGTTTGGTCACATTTTTCCCAAACCGTCCGTGCAGTTTTCAAAATATCCCAAACATCCCAATTTCAAGGACTGAGCAATATTTTGGAGCCAAATTCTGGCTCTATGCACGTATTCGCAGTTTGAAATTACGAATTTTTATACCCAACATATGCCAAGTCCTGAAAGCGGCAGTGAGTTAAATTTTGCACAAACTCCCCTACAGTTTTCGAAATATCCCAAATATCCCAATTTCGAGGCCTGAGCCATATTTTGGAGCCAACTTCTGGCTCTCTGCACGTATTCGCAGTATGAAATTACGAATTTTTTATACGCAGTATGAAATTACGAATTTTTTATACCCAACATATGCCAAGTACTGAAAGCGGCGTTTGGTAACATTTGTCCCAAACCTCCCTGCAGTTTTCAAAATATCCCAAACATCACATATCAAGGCCTGAGCCATATTTTGGAGCCAAATTCTGGCTCTCTACACGTATTCGCAGTTTAATATTACGATTTTTATACCCAACATATGCCAAGTACTGAAAGGGGCAGTGAGTCACATTTTGCACAAACTCCCCTGCAGTTTTCGAAATATCCCAAACATCCCAATTTCGAGGTGTGAGCCATATTTTTGAGCCAAACTCTGGCTCTCTGCACGTATTCGCAGATTGAAATTACGACTTTTTTATACCCAACGTATGCCAAGTACTGAAAGCGGCGTTTGATCACATTTGTCCCAAACCCCCCTGCAGTTTTCAAAATATCCCAAACATCCCAATTTTGAGGCCTGAGCCATATTTTGGAGCCAAATTCTGGCTCTCTGCACGTATTCGCAGTATGAAATTACGACTTTTTATACCCAACATATGCCAAATACTGAAAGCGGCAGTGAGTCACATTTTCCTCAAACTCCCCTGCAGTTTTCAAAATATCCCAAACATCCCACTTTCAAGGCCTGAGCAATATTTTGGAGCCAAATTCTGGCTCTATGCACGTATTCGCAGTATGAAATTACGAATTTTTTATACCCAACGTATGCCAAGTACTGAAAGCGGCGTTTGATCACATTTGTCCCAAACCCCCCTGCAGTTTTCAAAATATCCCAAACATCCCAATTTTGAGGCCTGAGCCATATTTTGGAGCCTAATTCTGGCTCTATGCACGTATTCGCAGTTTGAAATTACGACTTTTTATACCCCACATATGCCAAGAACTGAAAGCGGCAGTGAGTCACATTTTGCTCAAACTCCCCTGCAGTTATCAAAATATCCCAAACATCCCAAATTCGAGGACTGAGCAATATTTTGGAGCCAAATTCTGGCTCTATGCACGTATTCGCAGTATGAAATTACGAATTTTTTATACCCAACGTATGACAAGTGTTGAAAGCGGCGTTTGGTTATATTTGTCCCAAACCTCCCAGCAGTTTTCAAAATATCCCAAACATCCCAATTTCGAGGCCTGAGCCATATTTTGGAGCCATATTCTGGCTCTCTGCACGTATTCGCAGTTTGAAATTACGACTTTTTTATACCCAACATATGCCAAGTCCTGAAAGCGGCGGCGAATCAAATTTTGCACAAACTCCCTTACAGTTTTCGAAATATCCCAAATATCCCAATTTCGAGGCCTGAGCCATATTTTGGAGCCAACTTCTGGCTCTCTGCACGTATTCGCAGTTTGATATTACGATTTTTATACCCAACATATGCCAAGTACTGAAAGGGGCAGTGAGTCACATTTTGCACAAACTCCCCTGCAGTTTTCGAAATATCCCAAACATCCCAATTTCGAGGTGTGAGCCATATTTTGGAGCCAAACTCTGGCTCTCTGCACGTATTCGCAGTTTAAAATTACGACTTTTTTATACCCAACGTATGCCAAGTACTGAAAGCAGCGTTTGGTCACATTTGTCCCAAACCCCCCCTGCAGTTTTCAAAATATCCCAAACATCCCACTTTCAAGGCCTGAGCCATATTTTAAAAGCCAAATTCAAGCTCTCTGCACGTTTTCGCAGTTTGAAATTACGACTTTTTATACCCAACATATGCCAAGTTCTGAAAGCGGCGTTTGGTCATATTTGTCCCAAACCCTCCTTCAGTTTTCAAAATATCCCAAACATCCCAATTTCGAGGACTGAGCAATATTTTGGAGCCAAATTCTGGCTCCATGCACGTATTCGCGGTTTGAAATTACGACATTTTATACCCAACATATGCTAAGTCCTGAAAGCAGCAGTGAGTCAAATTTTGCACAAACTCCCCTACAGTTTTCGAAATATCGCAAATATCCCAATTTCGAGGCCTGAGCCATATTTTGGAGCCAACTTCTGGCTCTCTGCACATATTCACAGTATGAAATTACGAATTTTTTATACCCAACATATGCCAAGTACTGAAAGCGGTGTTTGGTCACATTTGTCCCAAACCCCCCCCCCCTGCAGTTTTCAAAATATCCCAAACATCCCAATTTCGAGGCCTTAGCCATATTTTAGAGCCAAATTCTGGCTCTATGCACGTATTCGCGGTTTGAAATTACGACATTTTATACCCAACATATGCCAAGTCTTGAAAGCGGCAGTCAGTCACATTTCGCACAAACTCCCCTGGAGTTTTCGAAATACCCCAAATATCCCAATTTCGAGGCCTGAGCCATATTTTGGAGCCATATTCTAGCTCTCAGCACGTATTCGCAGTTTGAAATTACGACTTTTTTATACCCAACATATGCCAAGTCTTGAAAGCGGCAGTGAGTCACATTTCGCACAAACTCTACTGCAGTTTTCAAAATATCCCAAACATCCCCATTTTCGAGGCCTGAGCCATATTTTGGAGCCAAATTCTGGCTCTCTGCACGTATTCGCAGTTTGAAATTACGACTTTTTTATACCCAACATATGCCAAGTACTGAAAGCAGCGTTTGGTCACATTTGTCCCAAACCCCCCCTGCAGTTTTCAAAATATCCCAAACATCCCAATTTCGAGGCCTTAGCCATATTTTGGAGCCAAATTCTGGCTCTCTGCACGTATTCGCAGTTTGAATTTACGACTTTTTATACCCAACATATGCCAAGTACTGAAAGCGGCAGTGAGTCACATTTTGCTCAAACTCCCCTGCAATTTTCAAAATATCCCAAACATCCCACTTTCATGGCCTGAGCCATATTTTGGAGCCAAATTCAAGCTCTCTGCAAGTATTCGCAGTTTGAAATTATGACTTTTTATACCCAACATATGCCAAGTTCTGTAAGCAGCGTTTGGTCATATTTGTCCCAATCCCCCCTGCAGTTTTCAAAATATCCCAAACTACCCAATTTCGAGGACTGAGCAATATTTTGGTGCCAAATTCTGGCTCTATGCACGTATTCGCAGTTTGAAATTACGACTTTTTATACCCAACATATGCCAAGTGTTGAAAGTGGCGTTTGGTTATAGTTGTCCCAAACCTCCCTGCAGTTTTCAAAATATCCCAAACATCACAATATCGAGGCCTGAGCCATATTTTGGAGCCAAGTTCTGGCTCTCTGCACGTATTCGCAGTTTGATATTACGATTTTTATACCCAACATATGCCAAGTACTGAAAGCGCCAGTGAGTCACATTTTGCACAAATTCCCCTGCAGTTTTCGAAATACCCCAAAAATCCCAATTTCGAGGCGAGAGCCATATTTTGGAGCCAAACTCAGGCTCTCTGCACGTATTCACAGTTTGAAATTACGACTTTTTTATACCCAACATAGGTCAAGTACTGAAAGCGGCAGTGAGTCACATTTCGCACAAACTCCCCTGCAGTTTTCGAAATATCCCAAATATCCCAATTTCGAGGCTTGAGCAATATTTTGGAGCCAAATTCTGGCTCATTGCACGTATTCGCAGTTTGAAATTACGACCATTTTTATGCCCAACATATGCCAAGTACTGAATGCGGCGTTTGGTCACATTTTTCCCAAACCGTCCGTGCAGTTTTCAAAATATCCCAAACATCCCAATTTCAAGGACTGAGCAATATTTTGGAGCCAAATTCTGGCTCTATGCACGTATTCGCAGTTTGAAATTACGAATTTTTATACCCAACATATGCCAAGTCCTGAAAGCGGCAGTGAGTCAAATTTTGCACAAACTCCCCTACAGTTTTCGAAATATCCCAAATATCCCAATTTCGAGGCCTGAGCCATATTTTGGAGCCAACTTCTGGCTCTCTGCACGTATTCGCAGTATGAAATTACGAATTTTTTATACCCAACATATGCCAAGTACTGAAAGCGGCGTTTGGTAACATTTGTCCCAAACCTCCCTGCAGTTTTCAAAATATCCCAAACATCACCTATCGAGGCCTGAGCCATATTTTGGAGCCAAATTCTGGCTCTCTGCACGTATTCGCAGTTTAATATTACGATTTTTATACCCAACATATGCCAAGTACTGAAAGCGGCGTTTTGTCACATTTGTCCCAAACCCCCCTGCAATTTTCAAAATATCCCAAACATCCCAATTTCGAGGCCTTAGCCATATTTTGGAGCCAAATTCTTGCTCCATGCACGTATTCGTGGTTTGAAATTACGACATTTTATACCCAACATATGCCAAGTCCTGAAAGCGGCAGTGAGTCACATTTCCCACAAACTCCCCTGCAGTTTTCGAAATATCCCAAACATCCCAATTTTGAGGCCTGAGCCATATTTTGGAGCCAAATTCTGGCTCTCTGCACGTATTCGCAGTTTGATATTACGATTTTTATACCCAACATATGCCAAGTACTGAAAGCGCCAGTGAGTCACATTTTGCACAAATTCCCCTGCAGTTTTCGAAATATCCCAAATATCCCAATTTCGAGGCCTGAGCCATATTTTGGAGCCAAACTCAGGCTCTCTGCACGTATTCACAGTTTGAAATTACGACTTTTTTATTCCCAACATATGTCAAGTACTGAAAGCGGCAGTGAGTCACATTTCGCACAAACTCCAATGCAGTTTTCGAAATATCCCAAATATCCCAATTTCGAGGCTTGAGCAATATTTTGGAGCCAAATTCTGGCTCATTGTACGTATTCGCAGTTTGAAATTACGACCTTTTTTATGCCTAACATATGCCAAGTACTGAATTCGGCGTTTGGTCACATTTTTCCCAAACCGTCAGTGCAGTTTTCAAAATATCCCAAACATCCCAATTTCAAGGACTGAGCAATATTTTGGAGCCAAATTCTGGCTCTATGCACGTATTCGCAGTTTGAAATTACGAATTTTTATACCCAACATATGCCAAGTACTGAAAGCGGCGTTTGATCACATTTGTCCCAAACCCCCCTGCAGTTTTCAAAATATCCCAAACATCCCAATTTTGAGGCCTGAGCCATATTTTGGAGCCAAATTCTGGCTCTCTGCACGTATTCGCATTATGAAATTACGACATTTTATACCCAACATATGCTAAGTCCTGAAAGCAGCAGTGAGTCAAATTTTGCACAAACTCCCCTGCAGTTTTCAAAATATCCCAAACATCCCACTTTCAAAGCCTGAGCAATATTTTGGAGCCAAATTCTGGCTCTATGCACGTATTCGCAGTATGAAATTACGAATTTTTTATACCCAACGTATGCCAAGTACTGAAAGCGGCGTTTGATCACATTTGTCCCAAACCCCCCTGCAGTTTTCAAAATATCCCAAACATCCCAATTTTGAGGCCTGAGCCATATTTTGGAGCCAAATTCTGGCTCTATGCACGTATTCGCGGTTTGAAATTACGACATTTTATACCCAACATATGCCAAATACTGAAAGCGGCAGTGAGTCACATTTTCCTCAAACTCCCCTGCAGTTTTCAAAATATCCCAAACATCCCACTTTCAAGGCCTGAGCAATATTTTGGAGCCAAATTCTGGCTCTATGCACGTATTCGCAGTATGAAATTACGAATTTTTTATACCCAACGTATGCCAAGTACTGAAAGCGGCGTTTGATCACATTTGTCCCAAACCCCCCTGCAGTTTTCAAAATATCCCAAACATCCCAATTTTGAGGCCTGAGCCATATTTTGGAGCCTAATTCTGGCTCTATGCACGTATTCGCAGTTTGAAATTACGACTTTTTATACCCCACATATGCCAAGAACTGAAAGCGGCAGTGAGTCACATTTTGCTCAAACTCCCCTGCAGTTATCAAAATATCCCAAACATCCCAAATTCGAGGACTGAGCAATATTTTGGAGCCAAATTCTGGCTCTATGCACGTATTCGCAGTATGAAATTACGAATTTTTTATACCCAACGTATGACAAGTGTTGAAAGCGGCGTTTGGTTATATTTGTCCCAAACCTCCCAGCAGTTTTCAAAATATCCCAAACATCCCAATTTCGAGGCCTGAGCCATATTTTGGAGCCATATTCTGGCTCTCTGCACGTATTCGCAGTTTGAAATTACGACTTTTTTATACCCAACATATGCCAAGTCCTGAAAGCGGCGGCGAATCAAATTTTGCACAAACTCCCTTACAGTTTTCGAAATATCCCAAATATCCCAATTTCGAGGCCTGAGCCATATTTTGGAGCCAACTTCTGGCTCTCTGCACGTATTCGCAGTTTGATATTACGATTTTTATACCCAACATATGCCAAGTACTGAAAGGGGCAGTGAGTCACATTTTGCACAAACTCCCCTGCAGTTTTCGAAATATCCCAAACATCCCAATTTCGAGGTGTGAGCCATATTTTGGAGCCAAACTCTGGCTCTCTGCACGTATTCGCAGTTTAAAATTACGACTTTTTTATACCCAACGTATGCCAAGTACTGAAAGCAGCGTTTGGTCACATTTGTCCCAAACCCCCCCTGCAGTTTTCAAAATATCCCAAACATCCCACTTTCAAGGCCTGAGCCATATTTTAAAAGCCAAATTCAAGCTCTCTGCACGTTTTCGCAGTTTGAAATTACGACTTTTTATACCCAACATATGCCAAGTTCTGAAAGCGGCGTTTGGTCATATTTGTCCCAAACCCTCCTTCAGTTTTCAAAATATCCCAAACATCCCAATTTCGAGGACTGAGCAATATTTTGGAGCCAAATTCTGGCTCCATGCACGTATTCGCGGTTTGAAATTACGACATTTTATACCCAACATATGCTAAGTCCTGAAAGCAGCAGTGAGTCAAATTTTGCACAAACTCCCCTACAGTTTTCGAAATATCGCAAATATCCCAATTTCGAGGCCTGAGCCATATTTTGGAGCCAACTTCTGGCTCTCTGCACATATTCACAGTATGAAATTACGAATTTTTTATACCCAACATATGCCAAGTACTGAAAGCGGTGTTTGGTCACATTTGTCCCAAACCCCCCCCCCCTGCAGTTTTCAAAATATCCCAAACATCCCAATTTCGAGGCCTTAGCCATATTTTAGAGCCAAATTCTGGCTCTATGCACGTATTCGCGGTTTGAAATTACGACATTTTATACCCAACATATGCCAAGTCTTGAAAGCGGCAGTGAGTCACATTTCGCACAAACTCCCCTGGAGTTTTCGAAATACCCCAAATATCCCAATTTCGAGGCCTGAGCCATATTTTGGAGCCATATTCTAGCTCTCAGCACGTATTCGCAGTTTGAAATTACGACTTTTTTATACCCAACATATGCCAAGTCTTGAAAGCGGCAGTGAGTCACATTTCGCACAAACTCTACTGCAGTTTTCAAAATATCCCAAACATCCCCATTTTCGAGGCCTGAGCCATATTTTGGAGCCAAATTCTGGCTCTCTGCACGTATTCGCAGTTTGAAATTACGACTTTTTTATACCCAACATATGCCAAGTACTGAAAGCAGCGTTTGGTCACATTTGTCCCAAACCCCCCCTGCAGTTTTCAAAATATCCCAAACATCCCAATTTCGAGGCCTTAGCCATATTTTGGAGCCAAATTCTGGCTCTCTGCACGTATTCGCAGTTTGAATTTACGACTTTTTATACCCAACATATGCCAAGTACTGAAAGCGGCAGTGAGTCACATTTTGCTCAAACTCCCCTGCAATTTTCAAAATATCCCAAACATCCCACTTTCATGGCCTGAGCCATATTTTGGAGCCAAATTCAAGCTCTCTGCAAGTATTCGCAGTTTGAAATTATGACTTTTTATACCCAACATATGCCAAGTTCTGTAAGCAGCGTTTGGTCATATTTGTCCCAATCCCCCCTGCAGTTTTCAAAATATCCCAAACTACCCAATTTCGAGGACTGAGCAATATTTTGGTGCCAAATTCTGGCTCTATGCACGTATTCGCAGTTTGAAATTACGACTTTTTATACCCAACATATGCCAAGTGTTGAAAGTGGCGTTTGGTTATAGTTGTCCCAAACCTCCCTGCAGTTTTCAAAATATCCCAAACATCACAATATCGAGGCCTGAGCCATATTTTGGAGCCAAGTTCTGGCTCTCTGCACGTATTCGCAGTTTGATATTACGATTTTTATACCCAACATATGCCAAGTACTGAAAGCGCCAGTGAGTCACATTTTGCACAAATTCCCCTGCAGTTTTCGAAATACCCCAAAAATCCCAATTTCCAGGCGAGAGCCATATTTTGGAGCCAAACTCAGGCTCTCTGCACGTATTCACAGTTTGAAATTACGACTTTTTTATACCCAACATAGGTCAAGTACTGAAAGCGGCAGTGAGTCACATTTCGCACAAACTCCCCTGCAGTTTTCGAAATATCCCAAATATCCCAATTTCGAGGCTTGAGCAATATTTTGGAGCCAAATTCTGGCTCATTGCACGTATTCGCAGTTTGAAATTACGACCATTTTTATGCCCAACATATGCCAAGTACTGAATGCGGCGTTTGGTCACATTTTTCCCAAACCGTCCGTGCAGTTTTCAAAATATCCCAAACATCCCAATTTCAAGGACTGAGCAATATTTTGGAGCCAAATTCTGGCTCTATGCACGTATTCGCAGTTTGAAATTACGAATTTTTATACCCAACATATGCCAAGTCCTGAAAGCGGCAGTGAGTCAAATTTTGCACAAACTCCCCTACAGTTTTTGAAATATCCCAAATATCCCAATTTCGAGGCCTGAGCCATATTTTGGAGCCAACTTCTGGCTCTCTGCACGTATTCGCAGTATGAAATTACGAATTTTTTATACCCAACATATGCCAAGTACTGAAAGCGGCGTTTGGTAACATTTGTCCCAAACCTCCCTGCAGTTTTCAAAATATCCCAAACATCACCTATCGAGGCCTGAGCCATATTTTGGAGCCAAATTCTGGCTCTCTGCACGTATTCGCAGTTTAATATTACGATTTTTATACCCAACATATGCCAAGTACTGAAAGCGGCGTTTGGTCACATTTGTCCCAAACCCCCCTGCAATTTTCAAAATATCCCAAACATCCCAATTTCGAGGCCTTAGCCATATTTTGGAGCCAAATTCTTGCTCCATGCACGTATTCGTGGTTTGAAATTACGACATTTTATACCCAACATATGCCAAGTCCTGAAAGCGGCAGTGAGTCACATTTCCCACAAACTCCCCTGCAGTTTTCGAAATATCCCAAACATCCCAATTTTGAGGCCTGAGCCATATTTTGGAGCCAAATTCTGGCTCTCTGCACGTATTCGCAGTTTGATATTACGATTTTTATACCCAACATATGCCAAGTACTGAAAGCGCCAGTGAGTCACATTTTGCACAAATTCCCCTGCAGTTTTCGAAATATCCCAAATATCCCAATTTCGAGGCCTGAGCCATATTTTGGAGCCAAACTCAGGCTCTCTGCACGTATTCACAGTTTGAAATTACGACTTTTTTATTCCCAACATATGTCAAGTACTGAAAGCGGCAGTGAGTCACATTTCGCACAAACTCCAATGCAGTTTTCGAAATATCCCAAATATCCCAATTTCGAGGCTTGAGCAATATTTTGGAGCCAAATTCTGGCTCATTGTACGTATTCGCAGTTTGAAATTACGACCTTTTTTATGCCTAACATATGCCAAGTACTGAATTCGGCGTTTGGTCACATTTTTCCCAAACCGTCCGTGCAGTTTTCAAAATATCCCAAACATCCCAATTTCAAGGACTGAGCAATATTTTGGAGCCAAATTCTGGCTCTATGCACGTATTCGCAGTTTGAAATTACGAATTTTTATACCCAACATATGCCAAGTACTGAAAGCGGCGTTTGATCACATTTGTCCCAAACCCCCCTGCAGTTTTCAAAATATCCCAAACATCCCAATTTTGAGGCCTGAGCCATATTTTGGAGCCAAATTCTGGCTCTCTGCACGTATTCGCATTATGAAATTACGACTTTTTATACCCAACATATGCCAAATACTGAAAGCGGCAGTGAGTCACATTTTGCTCAAACTCCCCTGCAGTTTTCAAAATATCCCAAACATCCCACTTTCAAAGCCTGAGCAATATTTTGGAGCCAAATTCTGGCTCTATGCACGTATTCGCAGTATGAAATTACGAATTTTTTATACCCAACATATGCCAAGTGTTGAAAGCGGCGTTTGGTTATATTTGTCCCAAACCTCCCAGCAGTTTTCAAAATATCCCAAACATCCCAATTTTGAGGCCTGAGCCATATTTTGGAGCCTAATTCTGGCTCTATGCACGTATTCGCGGTTTGAAATTACGACATTTTATACCCAACATATGCCAAGTCTTGAAAGCGGCAGTGAGTCACATTTCGCACAAACTCCCCTGCAGTTTTCGAAATATCCCAAATATCCTAATTTCGAGGACTGAGCCATATTTTGGAGCCAAATGCTGGCTCTCTGCACGTATTCGCAGTTTGAAATTACGACTTTTTTATGCCCAACATATGCCAAGTACTGAACGCGGCATTTGGTCACATTTGTCCCAATCCCCCCACTGTAGTTTTCAAAATATCCCAAACATCCCTATTTCGAGGCCTGAGCCAAATTTTGGAGCCAAATTCTGGCTCTATGCATGTATTCGTGGTTTGAAATGACGACATTTTATACCCAACATATGCCAAGCCCTGAAAGCGGCAGTGAGTCACCTTTCGCACAAACTCCCCTGCAGTTTTCGAAATATCCCAAATATCCCAATTTCGAGGACTGAGCCATATTTTGGAGCCAAATTCTGGCTCTCTGCACGTATACGCAATTTGAAACTACGACTTTTTTATACCCAACATATGCCAAGTACTGAAAGCGGCGTTTGGTTACATTTGTCCCAAACCTCCCTGCAGTTTTCAAAATATCCCAAACATCGCAATTTCGAGGCCTGAGCCATATTTTGGAGCCAAATTCTGGCTCTATGCACGTATTCGAGGCTTGAAATTACGATATTTTATACCCAACATATGCCAAGTCCTGAAACCGGCAGTGAGTCACATTTCGCACAAACTCCCCTGCAGTTTTCGAAATATCCCAAATATCCAAATTTCGAGGCCTGAGCCATATTTTGGAGCCAAATTCTGGCTCTATGCACGTATTCGCAGATTGAAATTACGACTTTTTATACCCAACATATGCCAATTCCTGAAAGCGGCAGTAAGTCACATTTTGCACAAACTCCCCTGCAGTTTTCAAAATATCCCAAACATCCCACTTTCGAGGCCTGAGCCATATTTTGGAGCCAAATTCAAGCTCTCTGCACGTATTCGCAGTTTGAAATTACAACTTTTTATACGCAACATATGCCAAGTTCTGAAAGCGGCGTTTCGTCTCTTTGGTCCCAAACCCCCCTGCAGTTTTCAAAATATCCCAAACATCCCAATTTCGAGGACAGAGCAATATTTTTCAGCCAAATTCTGGCTCTATGCACGTATTCGCAGTTTGAAATTACGACTTTTTATACCCAACATATGCCAAGTCCTGAAAGCGGCAGTGAGTCAAATTTTGTACAAACTCCCCTGCAGTTTTCGAAATATCCCAAATATCCCAATATCGAGGCCTGAGCCATATTATGGAGCCAAATTCTGGCTCTCTCCAAGTATTCGCAGTTTAATATTACGATTTTATACCCAACATATGCCAAGTACTGAAAGCGGCAGTGAGTCACATTTTGCACAAACTCCCCTGTAGTTTTCGAAATATCCCAAACATCCCAATTTCGAGGCCTGAGCCTTATTTTGGAGCCAAACTCTGGCTCTCTCCACGTATTCGCAGTTTGAAATTACGAATTTTTTATACCCAATATATGCCAAGTACTGAAAGCGGCGTTTGGTAACATTTGTCCCAAACCCCCCCCTGCAGTTTTCAAAATATCACAAACTTCCCAATTTCGAGGCCTGAGCAATATTTTGGAGCCAAATTCTGGCTCTATGCACGTATTCGCGGTTTGAAATTACGATATTTTATACCCAACATATGCCAAGTCCTGAAAGCGGCAGTGAGACACATTTCACACAAACTGCACTGCAGTTTTCAAAATATCCCAAATATCCCAATTTCGAGGCCTGAGCAATATTTGGGAGCCAAATTCTGGCTCTCTGCACGTATTCACAGTTTGAAATTACGACTTTTTTATGCCCAACATATGCCACGTACTGAAAGCGGTGTTTGGTCACATTTGTCCCAAACCCCCCCCCCCCTGCAGTTTTCAAAATATCCCAAACATCCCAATTTCGAGGCCTGAGCAATATTATGGAGCCAAATTCTGGCTCTATGCACGTATTCGCGGTTTGAAATTACGATATTTTATACATAACATATGCCAAGCCCTGAAAGCGGCAGTGAGTCACATTTCACACAAACTCCCCTGCAGTTTTCGAAATATCCCATACATCCCAATTTTGAGGCCTGATCCATATTTTGGACCAAATTCTGGCTCTCTGCACGTATTCGCAGTTTGAAATTACGACTTTATATACCCAACATATGCCAAGTACTGAAAGTGGCGTTTGGTTACATTTGTCCCAAACCTCCCTGCAGTTTCAAAATATCCCAAACATCCCAATTTCGAGGCCTGAGCCATATTTTGTTGCCAAATTCTGGCTCTATGCATGTATTCGCGGTTTGAAATTACGACATTTTATGCCCAACATATGCCAAGTCCTGAAAGCGGCAGTGAGTCACATTTCACACAAACTGCACTGCAGTTTTCAAAATATCCCAAATATCCCAATTTCGAGTCCTGAGCAATATTTGGGAGCCAAATTCTGGCTCTTTGCACGTATTCGCAGATTGAAATTACGACTTTATATACCCAACATATGCCAAGTACTGTAAGAGACGTTTGGTCATATTTGTCCCAAACCTCACTGCAGTTTTCAAAATATCTCAAACATCCCAATTTCGACGCCTGAGCCATATTTTGGAGCCAAATTCTGGCTCTCTGCACGTATTCGCAGTTTGAAATTACGACTATTTATTCAAACATATGCCAATTCCTGAAAGCGGCAGTGAGTCACATTTTGCACAAACTCCCTTGCAGTTTTCGAAATATCCCAAATATCTCAATTTCGACACCTGAGCCATATTTTGGAGCCAAATTCAAGCACTCTGCACGTATTCGCAGTTTGAAATTACGACTTTTTTATGCCCAACATATGCAAAGTTCTGAAAGCGGCTTTTGGTCAAATTTGTCCCAAACCCCCCTGCAGTTTTCAAAATATCCCAAATATCCCAATTTCGAGACCTGAGCCATATTTTGGGCCAAACTCTGGCTCTCTGCACGTATTCGCAGTTTGAAATTACGAATTTTTTATACCCAATATATGCCAAGTACTGAAAGCGGCGTTTGGTAACATTTGTCCCAAACCCCCCTGCAGTTTTCAAAATATCCCAAACATCCCAATTTCGAGGCCTGAGCCATATTTTGGAGCCAAATTCTGGCTCTATGCACGTATTCACGGTATGAAATTACGACATTTTATACCCAACATATGCCAAGTCTTGAAAGCGGCAGAGAGTCACATTTCGCACAAACTCCCCTGCAGTTTTCGAAATATCCCAAATACCCCAATTTCGAAGACTGAGCCATATTTTGGAGCCAAATGCTGGCTCTCTGCACGTATTCGCTGTTTGAAATTACGACTTTTTTATGCCCAACATATGCTAAGTACTAAACGCGGCGTTTGGTCACATTTGTCCCAACCCCCCCCCCCCTGTGGTTTTCAAAATATCCCAAACATCCCTATTTCGAGGCCTGAGCCAAATTTTGGAGCCAAATTCTGGCTCTATGCACGTATTCGTGGTTTGAAATTACGACATTTTATACCCAACATATGCCAAGTACTGAAAGTGGCGTTTGGTCACATTTGTCCCAAACCTCCCTGCAGTTTTCAAAATATCCCAAACATCCCAATTTCGAGGCATGAGCCATATTTTGGAGCCAAATTCTGGCTCTATGCACGTATTCGCAGTTTGATATTACGATTTTTATACCCAACATATGCCAAGTACTGAAAGCGGCAGTGAGTCACATTTTGCACAAACTCCCCTGCAGTTTTCGAAATATCCCAAATATCCTAATTTCGAGGCCTGAGCTATATTTTGGAGCCAAATTCTGGCTCTCTGCACGTATTCGCAGTTTGAAACTACAACTTTTTTATACCCAACATATGCCAAGTACTGAAAGCGGCGTTTGGTTACATTTGTCCCAAACCTCCCTGCAGTTTTCAAAATATCCCAAACATCACAATATCGAGGCCTCAGCCATATTTTGGAGCCAAATTCTGGTTCTCTGCACGTATTCGCAGTTTGATATTACGATTTTTATACCCAACATATGCCAAGTACTGAAAGCGGCAGTGAGTCACATTTTGCACAAACTCCCCTGCAATTTTCGAAATATCATAAATATCCCAATTTTGAGGCCTGAGCCATATTTTTGAGCCAAATTCTGGCTCTCTGCACGTATTCGCAAACTCCCCAGCAGTTTTCGAAATATCCCAAACCTCCCAATTTCGAGGCCTGAGCCATATTTTGGAGCCAAATTCAGGCTCTATGCACGTATTCGAGGTTTGAAATTACGATATTTTATACCCAACATATGCCAAGCCCTGAAAGCGGCAGTGAGTCACATTTCGCACAAACTCCACTGCATTTTTCGAAATATACTAAATATCCCTATTTTGAGGCCTGAGCCATATTTTGGAGCAAAATTCTGGCTCTCTGCACGTATACACAGTTTGAAATTACGACTTTTTATACCCAACATATGCCAAGTACTGAAAGTGGCGTTTGGTCACATTTGTCCCAAACCTCCCTGCAGTTTTCAAAATATCCCAAACATCCCAATTTCGAGGCATGAGCCATATTTTGGAGCCAAATTCTGGCTCTATGCACGTATTCGCAGTTTGATATTACGATTTTTATACCCAACATATGCCAAGTACTGAAAGCGGCAGTGAGTCACATTTTGCACAAACTCCCCTGCAATTTTCGAAATATCCCAAATATCCTAATTTCGAGGCCTGAGCTATATTTTGGAGCCAAATTCTGGCTCTCTGCACGTATTCACAGTTTGAAATTATGAATTTATATACCCAACATATGCCAAGTACTGAAAGCGGCGTTTCGTCACTTTTGTCCCAAACCTCCCTGCAGTTTTCAGAATATCCCAAACATCCCAATTTCAAGGCCTGAGCCATATTTTGGAGTCAAATTCTGGCTCTATGCACGTATTCGCAGATTAAAATTACGATTTTTATACCCAACATATGCCAAGTCCTGAAAGCGGCAGTGAGTCACATTTCCCACAAACTCCCCTGCAGTTTTCGAAATATCCCAAATATCCCAATTTTGAGGCCTGAACCATATTTTGGAGCCAAATTCTGGCTCTCTGCACGTATTCGCAGTATGAAATTACGACTTTTTATACCCAACATATGCCAAATACTGAAAGCGGCAGTGAGTCACATTTTGCTCAAACTCCCCTGCAGTTTTCAAAATATCCCAAACATCCCACTTTCATGGCCTGAGCCATATTTTGGAGCCAAATTCAAGCTCTCTGCACGTATTCGCAGTTTAAAATTATGACTTTTTATACCCAACATATGTCAAGTTCTGTAAGCAGCGTTTGGTCATATTTGTCCCAAACCCCCCTGCAGTTTTCAAAATATCCCAAACTACCCAATTTCGAGGACTGAGCAATATTTTGGTGCCAAATTCTGGCTCTATGCACGTATTCGCAGTTTGAAATTACGACTTTTTATACCCAACATATGCCAAGTGTTGAAAGTGGCGTTTGGTTATATTTGTCCCAAACCTCCCTGCAGTTTTCAAAATATCCCAAACATCACAATATCGAGGCCTGAGCCATATTTTGGAGCCAAATTCTGGCTCTCTGCACGTATTCGCAGTTTGATATTACGATTTTTATACCCAACATATGCCAAGTACTGAAAGCGCCAGTGAGTCACATTTTGCACAAATTCCCCTGCAGTTTTCGAAATACCCCAAAAATCCCAATTTCGAGGCGAGAGCCATATTTTGGAGCCAAACTCAGGCTCTCTGCACGTATTCACAGTTTGAAATTACGACTTTTTTATACCCAACATATGTCAAGTATTGAAAGCGGCAGTGAGTCACATTTTGCACAAACTCCCCTGCAGTTTTCGAAATATCCCAAAACATCCCAATTTCGAGGTGTGAGCCATATTTTTGAGCCAAACCCTGGCTCTCTGCACGTATTCGCAGTTTGAAATTACGACTTTTTTATACCCAACGTATGCCAAGTACTGAAAGCGGCGTTTGGTCACATTTGTCCCAAACCCCCCTGCAGTTTTCAAAATATCCCAAACATCCCAATTTTGAGGCCTGAGCCATATTTTGGAGCCAAATTCTGGCTCTCTGCACGTATTCGCAGTATGAAATTACGACTTTTTATACCCAACATATGCCAAATACTGAAAGCGGCAGTGAGTCACATTTTGCTCAAACTCCCCTGCAGTTTTCAAAATATCCCAAACATCCCACTTTCAAGGCCTGAGCCATATTTTGGAGCCAAATTCAAGCTCTCTGCACGTATTCGCAGTTTGAAATTCCTACTTTTTATAACCAACATATGCCAAGTTCTGTAAGCAGCGTTTGGTCATATTTGTCCCAAACCCCCCTGCAGTTTTCAAAATATTCCAAACTACCCAATTTCGAGGACTGAGCAATATTTTGGAGCCAAATTCTGGGTCTATGCACGTATTCGCAGTATGAAATTACGAATTTTTTATACCCAACATATGCCAAGTGTTGAAAGCGGCGTTTGGTTATATTTGTCCCAAACCTCCCAGCAGTTTTCAAAATATCCCAAACATCCCAATTTTGAGGCCTGAGCCATATTTTGGAGCCTAATTCTGGCTCTATTCGCGGTTTGAAATTACGACATTTTATACCCAACATATGCCAAGTCTTGAAAGCGGCAGTGAGTCACATTTCGCACAAACTCCCCTGCAGTTTTCGAAATATCCCAAATATCCCAATTTCGAGGCTTGAGCAATATTTTGGAGCCAAATTCTGGCTCTCTGCACGTATTCGCAGTTTGAAATTACGACTTTTTTATACCCAACATATGCCAAGTACTGAAAGCGGCGTTTGGTCACATTTGTCCCAAACCCCCCCCTGCAGTTTTCAAAATATCCCAAACATCCCAATTTCGAGGCCTTTGCCATATTTTGGAGCCAACTTCTGGCTCCATGCACGTATTCGCGGTTTGAAATTACGACATTTTATGCCCAACATATGCCAAGTCCTAAAAGCGACAGTGAGTCACAATTCCCACAAACTCCCCTGCAGTTTTCGAAATATCCTAAATATCCCAATTTTGATGCCTGAGGAATATTTTGGAGCCAACTTCTGGCTCTCTGCACGTATTCGCAGTTTGAAATTACGACTTTTTATACCCAACATATGCCAAGTACTGAAAGCGGCGTTTGGTCACATTGGTCCCAAACCCCCCTGCAGTTTTCAAAATATCCCAAACATCCCAATTTCGAGGACTGAGCAATATTTTGGAGCCAAATTCTGGCTCTATGCACGTATTCGCAGTTTGAAATTACGACTTTTTATACCCAACATATGCCAAGTCCTGAAAGCAGCAGTGAGTCAAATTTTGCACAAACTCCCCTACAGTTTTCGAAATATCCCAAATATCCCAATTTCGAGGCCTGAGCCATATTTTGGAGCCAACTTCTGGCTCTCTACACGTATTCGCAGTATGAAATTACGAATTTTTTATACCCAACATATGCCAAGTGTTGAAAGCGGCGTTTGGTTATATTTGTCCCAAACCTTCCTGCAGTTTTCAAAATATCCCAAACATCCCAATTTCGAGGACTGAGCCATATTTTGGAGCCAAATTCTGGCTCTCTGCACGTATTCGCAGTTTGATATTACGATTTTTATACCCAACATATGCCAAGTACTGAAAGCGCCAGTGAGTCACATTTTCCACAAATTCCCCTGCAGTTTTCGAAATTCCCAAAAAACCCCAATTTCGAGGCGTGAGCCATATAATGGAGCCAAACTCAGGCTCTCTGCTCGTATTCGCAGTTTGATATTACGATTTTTATACCCAACATATGCCAAGTACTGCAAGCGCCAGTGAGTCACATTTTGCACAAATTCCCCTGCAGTTTTCAAAATATCACAAATATCCCAATTTCAAGGCCTGAGCCATATTTTGGAGCCACATTCTCGCTCTCTGCACGTATTTGCAGTTTGAAATTACGACTTTATATACCCAACACATTCCAAGTACTGAAAGCGGTGTTTGGTCACATTTGTCCCAAACCTCCCCTGCAGTTTTCAAAATATCCCAAATATCCTAATTTCGAGGCCTGAGCCATATTATAGAGCCAAATTCTGGCTCTCTGCACGTATTCGCAGTTTGAAATTTCGACTTTTTTATACCCAACATATGCCAAGTTCTGAAAGCGGCGTTTGGTCACATTTGTCCCAATCCCCACTGCAGTTTTCAAAATATCCCAAATATCCTAATTTCGAGGCCTGAGCCATATTTTGTAGCCAAATTTTGGCTCTCTGCACGTATTCGCACTTTGAAATTACGACTTTTTATACCCAACATATGCAAAGTTCTGAAAGCGGCGTTTGGTCATATTTTTCCCAAACCCCCCTGCAGTTTTCAAAATATTCAAACATCCCAATTTCGAGGCCTGAGCCGTATTTTGGAGCCAAATTCTGGCTCTATGCACGTATTCGCAGTTTGAAATTACGACTTTTTATACCCAACATATGCCAAGTCCTGAAAGCGGCAGTGAGTGACATTTTGCACAAACTCCCCTGCAGTTTTCGAAATATCCCAAATAACCCAATTAAGAGGCCTGAGCAATATTTTGGAGCCAGATTCTGGCTCTCTGCACGTATTCGCAGTTTGAAATTACGACTTTTTTATACCCAACTGTGACAATAATCTCCTTCAAGAGATTGAGCCTGCTCTTCCCTCCAAATACGTCGCTACAAATCTATACAAAACTAATATGGAAGAAATATTCAACAACGACAACAACATCTCCAAGGTTTGCCAGAGAGCAAAACGTATGCAGCCAGGAACACCTGCTCCACCTCGAACCGCCAAACTACCTGTCTTGTCGCCTGCTCCTCGCTGATTGGCTGCGGGTCCAGCTGCAACTACACTCTACCCACCATACTACTTGATGTTTGGGGCCGCCACGACCTCAGTCTTCAGAATATCCCGTGCTTTCGACAAGTTAACACATCTCGTTGGTAGACTAAGCCCCAGGCTTACGTGTACTAAGAGAAGTGATAGCTTGAAGCCAATATTCCGGCACCTATTTACTTTGTTTATCATACACTGGTTATTTGCTCACTTGTCTTAACGTAACTTTTCATTTTGCCATTTGATTATTCTTATTACTTTGATTGATTGATTTTATTATACGAATTTGTATGTCCATTTTATTCATGTTTTGCTTTCTTTAACGTAATTAAAATTTCATTGTTAAAATTTACTTGTGTTTTGTGTGTCTTCTCCTTACCTTACCACAGACGAAGTTCCAGATTTTCTATTTTTTTTTTCTATGTGTGACGAGGCCATACCCCTAGCTTTTGAACAGCCGAACACCAACGCGTTACCGTCACACAACATATACCAAGTACTGAAAGCGGTGTTTGGTTACATTTGTCTCAATCCTTCTTGCAGGTTTCAAAATATCCAAAACATCCCAATTTCGAGGCCTGAGCCATATTTTGGAGCCAAATTCTGGCTCTCTGCACGTATTCGCGGTTTGAAATTACGACTTTTTTATAGCCAACATGTGCCTAGTAATGAAAGTGGCGTTTGGTCACATATATCCCAAACCCCCCAGCAGTTTTCAAAATATCCCAAACATCACAATTTCGAGGCCTGAGCCATATTTTGGAGCCAAATTCTGGCTCTCTGCACGTATTCGCAGTTTGAAATTACGACTTTTTATACCCAACAAATGCCAAGTTCTGTAAGCAGCGTTTGGTCATATTTGTCCCAAACCCCCCTGCAGTTTTCAAAATATCCCAAACTACCCAAGTTCGAGGACTGAGCAATATTTTTGGAGCCAAATTCTGGCTCTACGCACGTATTCGCAGTTTGAAATTACGACTTTTTATACCCAACATATGCCAAGTCCTGAAAGCAGCAGTGAGTCAAATTTTGCACAAACTCCCCTACAGTTTTCGAAATATCCCAAATATCCCAATTTCGAGGCCTGAGCCATATTTTGGAGCCAACTTCTCGCTCTCTGCACGTATTCGCAGTATGAAATTACGATTTTTTTATACCCAACATATGCCAAGTGTTGAAAGCGGCGTTTGGTTATATTTGTCCCAAACCTCCCTGCAGTTTTCAAAATATCCCAAACATCACAATATCGAGGCCTGAGCCATATTTTGGAGCCAAATTCTGGCTCTCTGCACGTATTCGCAGTTTGATATTACGATTTTTATACCCAATATATGCCAAGTACTGAAAGCGGCAGTGAGTCACATTTCGCACAAACTCCCCTGCTGTTTTCGAAATTCCCCAAAAATCCCAATTTCGAGGCCTGAGCTATATTTTGGAGCCAAATTCTGGCTCTCTGCACGTATTCGCCGTTTGAAATTACGACTATTTTATACCCAACATATGCCAAGTAATGAAAGCGCCGTTTGGTCACATATGTCCGAAACCCCCTTGCAGTTTTCAAAATATCCCAAACATCCCAATTTCGAGGCCTGAGCCATATTTTGGACCCAAATTCTGGCTCTCTGCACGTATTCGCCGTTTGAAATTACGATTTTTTATAGCCAACATGTGCCTAGTAATGAAAACGGCGTTTGGTCACATACATCCCAAACCCCCCTGCAGTTTTCAAAATATCCCAAACATCCCAATTTCGAGGCCTGAGCCATATTTTGGAGCCAAATTCTGGCTCTCTGCACGTATTCTCAGTTTGAAATTACGACTTTTTTATACCCAACATATGTGAAGTACTGAAAGCAGCGTTTGGTGACATTTGTGACAAACCCCCCTGCAGTTTTCAAAATATCCTAAACATCCCAATTTCGAGGCCTGAGCCGTATTTTGGAGCCAAATTCTGGCTCTATGCACGTATACGCAGTTTGAAATAACGACTTTTTACACCCAACATATGCCAAGTCCTGATAGCGGCAGTGAGTCACATTTTGCACAAACTCCCCTGCAGTTTTCGAAATATCCCAAATATCCCAATTTCGAGGCCTGAGCTATATTTTGGAGCCAAATTCTGGCTCTCTGCACGTATTCGCCGTTTGATATTACTTCTTTTTTATACCCAACATATGCCAAGTAATGAAAGCGGCGTTTGGTCACATATGTCCCAAACCCCCCCTGCAGTTTTCAAAATATCCCAAACATCCCAATTTCGAGGCCTGAGCCATATTTTGTAGCCAAATTTTGGCTCTCTGCACGTATTCGCACTTTGAAATTACGAATTTTTATACCTAACATATGCAAAGTTCTGAAAGTGCGTTTGGTCATATTTTTCCCAAACCCCCCCTGCAGTTTTCAAAATATCCCAAACATCCCAATTTCGAGGCCTGAGCCGTATTTTGGAGCCAAATTCTGGCTCTATGCACGTATTCGCAGTTTGAAATTACGACTTTTTATACCCAACATATGCCAAGTCCTGAAAGCGGCAGTGAGTGACATTTTGCACAAACTCCCCTGCAGTTTTCAAAATATCCCAAACATCCCAATTTCGAGGCCTGAGCCATATTTTGTAGCCAAATTTTGGCTCTCTGCACGTATTGGCACTTTGAAATTACGACTTTTTATACCTAACATATACCAAGTACTGAAAGCGGCATTTGGTCACATTTGTCCCAAACCTCCCAGCAGTTTTCAAAATATCCCAAACATCCCAATTTCGAGGACTGAGCCATGTTTTGGAGCCAAATTCTGGCTCTCTGCACCTATTCGCAGTTTGAAATTACGACTTTTTTATACCCAACATATGCCAGGTACTGAAAGCGGCATTTGGTCATATTTGTCCCAATTCCCCCTTCAGTTTTCAAAATATCCCAAACATCTCAATTTCGAGGCCTGAGCCATATTTTGGAGCCAAATTCTGGCTCTCTGAACGAATTCGTATTTTGAAATTACGAATTTTTTATTCCCAACATATGCGAAGTACTGAAATGTTTGGTGACATTTGTCCCAAACCCCCCTGCAATTTTCAAAATATCCTAAACATCCCAATTTCGAGGCCTGAGTCGTATTTTGGAGCCAAATTCTGGCTCTATGCACGTATACGCAGTTTGAAATTACGACTTTTTATACCCAGCATATGCCAAGTCCTGATAGCGGCAGTGAGTCACATTTTGCACAAACTCCCCTGCAGTTTTGGAAACATCCCAAATATCACAATTTCGAGGCCTGAGCTATATTTTGGAGCCAAATTCTGGCTCTCTGCACGTATTCTCAGTTTGAAATTACGACTTTTTTATACCCAACATATGCTTAGTACTGAAAGCGGCGTTTGGTGACATTTGTCCCAAACCCCACTGCAGTTTTCAAAATATCCTAAACATCCCAATTTAGAGGCGTGAGCCGTATTTTGGAGCCAAATTCTGGCTCTATGCACGTATACACAATTTGAAATAACGACTTTTTATTCCCAACATATGCCAAGTCCTGATAGCGGCAGTGAGTCACATTTTGGACAAACTCCCCTGCAGTTTTCGAAATATCCCAAATATCCCAATTTCGAGGCCTGAGCTATATTTTGGAGCCAAGTTCTGGCTCTCTGCACGTATTCGCCGTTTGAAATTACGACTATTTTATACCCAACATATGCCAAGTATTGAAAGCGCCGTTTGGACACATATGTCCGAAACCCCCCTGCAGTTTTCAAAATATCCCAAACATCCCAATTTCGAGGCCTGAGCTATATTTTGGAGCCAAATTCTCGCTCTCTGCACGTATTTGCAGTTTGAAATTACGACTTTATATACCCAACACATTCCAAGTACTGAAAGCGGTGTTTGGTCACATTTGTCCCAAACCTCCCTGCAGTTTTCAAAATATCTCAAATATCCTAATTTCGAGGCCTGAGCCATATTATAGAGCCAAATTCTGGATCTCTGCACGTATTCACAGATTGAAATTACGACTTTTTATACCCAACATATGCCAAGTACTGAAAGCGGCGTTTGGTTACATCTGTCCCAAACCTCCCTACAGTTTACAAAATATCCCAATCATCCCAATTTCGAGGCCTGAACCATATTTTGGAGCCAAATACAAGCTCTTTGCACGTATTCGCAGTTTGAAATTACGACTTTTTATACCCAACATATGGCAAGTACTGAAAGCGGCGTTTGGTTACATCTGTCCCAAACTCCCCTGCAGTTTTCAAAATATCCCAAATATCCCAATTTCGAGGCCTGAGCCGTATTTTGGAGCCAAATTCTGGCTCTATGCACGTATTCGCAGTTTGAAATTACGACTTTTTATACCCAACATATGCCAAGTCCTGAAAGCGGCAGTGAGTGACATTTTGCACAAACTCCCCTGCAGTTTTCGAAATATCCCAAATAACCCAATTAAGAGGCCTGAGCCATATTTTGGAGCCAAATTCTGGCTCTCTGCACGTATTCGCAGTTTGAAATTACGACTTTTTATACCCAACATATACCAAGTACTGAAAGCGGCATTTGGTCACATTTGTCCCAAACCTCCCAGCAGTTTTCAAAATATCCCAAACATCCCAATTTCGAGGCCTGAGCCATATTTTGGAGCCAAATTCTGGCTCTATGCACGTATTCGCAGATTGAAATTACGACTTTTTTATACCCAACATATACCAAGTACTGAAAGCGGCGTTTGGTCACATTTGTCCCAAACCTCCCCTGCAGTTTTCAAAATATCCCAAATATCCTAATTTCGAGGCCTGAGCCATATTATAGAGCCAAATTCTGGCTCTCTGCACGTATTCGCAGTTTGAAATTTCGACTTTTTTATACCCAACATATGCCAAGTCCTGATAGCGGCAGTGAGTCACATTTTGCACAAACTCCCCTGCAGTTTTCGATATATCCCAAATATCCCAATTTCGAGGCCTGAGCCATATTTTGGAGCCAAATTCTGGCTCTCTGCACGTATTCGTAGTTTGAAATTGCGACTTTTTTATACCCAACATATGCCAAGTTCTGAAAGCGGCATTTGGTCACATTTGTCCCAATCCCCACTGCAGTTTTCAAAATATCCCAAATATCCCAATTTCGAGGCCTGAGCCATATTTTAGAGCCAAATTCTCGCTCTCTGCACGTATTCGCAGTTTGAAATTACGACTTTATATACCCAACACATGCCAAGTACTGAAAGCGGCGTTTGGTCACATTTGTCCCAAACCTCCCTGCAGTTTTCAAAATATCCCAAATATCCTAATTTCAAGGCCTGAGCCATATTATAGAGCCAAATTCTGGCTCTCTGCACGTATTTACAGTTTGAAATTACGACTTTTTTATACCCAACATATGCCAAGTTCTGAAAGCGGCGTTTGGTCACATTTGTCCCAAACCTCCCTGCAGTTTTCAAAATATCCCAAATATCCCAATTTCGAGGACTGAGCCATATTTTAGAGCCAAATTCTCGCTCTCTGCACGTATTCGCAGTTTGAAATTACGACTTTATATACCCAACACATGCCAAGTACTGAAAGCGGCGTTTGGTCACATTTGTCCCATACCCTCCTGCAGTTTTCAAATTATCCTAAACATCCGAATTTCGAGGCCTGAGCCGTACTTTGGAGCCAAATTCTGGCTCTATGCACGTATACGCAGTTTGAAATTACGACTTTTTTATACCCAACATATGCCAAGTACTGAAAGCGGCAGTGAGTCACATTTCGCACAAACTCCCCTGCAGTTTTCGAAATATCCCAAATATCCCAATTTCGAGGCTTGAGCAATATTTTGGAGCCAAATTCTGGCTCTCTGCACGTATTCGCAGTTTGAAATTACGACTTTTTTATACCCAACATATGCCAAGTACTGAAAGCGGCGTTTGGTCACATTTGTCCCAAACCCCCCCTGCAGTTTTCAAAATATCCCAAACATCCCAATTTCGAGGCCTTTGCCATATTTTGGAGCCAACTTCTGGCTCCATGCACGTATTCGCGGTTTGAAATTACGACATTTTATGCCCAACATATGCCAAGTCCTAAAAGCGACAGTGAGTCACAATTCCCACAAACTCCCCTGCAGTTTTCGAAATATCCTAAATATCCCAATTTTGATGCCTGAGGAATATTTTGGAGCCAACTTCTGGCTCTCTGCACGTATTCGCAGTTTGAAATTACGACTTTTTATACCCAACATTTGCCAAGTACTGAAAGCGGCGTTTGGTCACATTTGTCCCAAACCCCCCTGCAGTTTTCAAAATATCCCAAACATCCCAATTTCGAGGACTGAGCAATATTTTGGAGCCAAATTCTGGCTCTATGCACGTATTCGCAGTTTGAAATTACGACTTTTTATACCCAACATATGCCAAGTCCTGAAAGCAGCAGTGAGTCAAATTTTGCACAAACTCCCCTACAGTTTTCGAAATATCCCAAATATCCCAATTTCGAGGCCTGAGCCATATTTTGGAGCCAACTTCTGGCTCTCTACACGTATTCGCAGTATGAAATTACGAATTTTTTATACCCAACATATGCCAAGTGTTGAAAGCGGCGTTTGGTTATATTTGTCCCAAACCTCCCTGCAGTTTTCAAAATATCCCAAACATCCCAATTTCGAGGACTGAGCCATATTTTGGAGCCAAATTCTGGCTCTCTGCACGTATTCGCAGTTTGATATTACGATTTTTATACCCAACATATGCCAAGTACTGAAAGCGCCAGTGAGTCACATTTTTCACAAATTCCCCTGCAGTTTTCGAAATTCCCAAAAAACCCCAATTTCGAGGCGTGAGCCATATAATGGAGCCAAACTCAGGCTCTCTGCACGTATTCGCAGTTTGATATTACGATTTTTATACCCAACATATGCCAAGTACTGCAAGCGCCAGTGAGTCACATTTTGCACAAATTCCCCTGCAGTTTTCAAAATATCACAAATATCCCAATTTCAAGGCCTGAGCCATATTTTGGAGCCACATTCTCGCTCTCTGCACGTATTTGCAGTTTGAAATTACGACTTTATATACCCAACACATTCCAAGTACTGAAAGCGGTGTTTGGTCACATTTGTCCCAAACCTCCCCTGCAGTTTTCAAAATATCCCAAATATCCTAATTTCGAGGCCTGAGCCATATTATAGAGCCAAATTCTGGCTCTCTGCACATATTTACAGTTTGAAATTTTGACTTTTTTATACCCAACATATGCCAAGTCCTGATAGCGGCAGTGAGTCACATTTTGCACAAACTCCCCTGCAGTTTTCGAAATATCCCAAATATCCCAATTTCGAGGCCTGAGCCATATTTTGGAGCCAAATTCTGGCTCTCTGCACGTATTCGTAGTTTGAAATTGCGACTTTTTTATACCCAACATATGCCAAGTTCTGAAAGCGGCGTTTGGTCACATTTGTCCCAATCCCCACTGCAGTTTTCAAAATATCCCAAATATCCTAATTTCAAGGCCTGAGCCATATTATAGAGCCAAATTCTGGCTCTCTGCACGTATTTACAGTTTGAAATTTCGACTTTTTATATCCAACATATGCCAAGTACTGAAAGCGGCGTTTGGTTACATCTGTCCCAAACCCCTCTGCAGTTTTCAAAATATCCCAAACATCCCAATTTCGAGGCCTGAGCCATATTTTGTAGCCAAATTTTGGCTCTCTGCACGTATTCGCACTTTGAAATTACGACTTTTTATACCCAACATATGCAAAGTTCTGAAAGCGGCGTTTGGTCATATTTTTCCCAAACCCCCCTGCAGTTTTCAAAATATCCCAAACATCCCAATTTCGAGGCCTGAGCCGTATTTTGGAGCCAAATTCTGGCTCTATGCACGTATTCGCAGTTTGAAATTACGACTTTTTATACCCAACATATGCCAAGTCCTGAAAGCGGCAGTGAGTGACATTTTGCACAAACTCCCCTGCAGTTTTCGAAAGCAGTTTGAAATTACGACTTTTTTATACCCAACTGTGACAATAATCTCCTTCAAGAGATTGAGCCTGCTCTTCCCTCCAAATACGTCGCTACAAATCTATACAAAACTAATATGGAAGAAATATTCAACAACGACAACAACATCTCCAAGGTTTGCCAGAGAGCAAAACGTATGCAGCCAGGAACACCTGCTCCACCTCGAACCGCCAAACTACCTGTCTTGTCGCCTGCTCCTCGCTGATTGGCTGCGGGTCCAGCTGCAACTACACTCTACCCACCATACTACTTGATGTTTGGG
Organism: Procambarus clarkii; assembly: GCF_040958095.1. Taxonomy (NCBI): domain Eukaryota; kingdom Metazoa; phylum Arthropoda; class Malacostraca; order Decapoda; family Cambaridae; genus Procambarus; species Procambarus clarkii. Next base: position 2,082,103 of record NC_091197.1, on the reverse strand, counting down.
GCCGCCACGACCTCAGTCTTCAGAATATCCCGTGCTTTCGACAAGTTAACACATCTCGTTGGTAGACTAAGCCCCAGGCTTACGTGTACTAAGAGAAGTGATAGCTTGAAGCCAATATTCCGGCACCTATTTACTTTGTTTATCATACACTGGTTATTTGCTCACTTGTCTTAACGTAACTTTTCATTTTGCCATTTGATTATTCTTATTACTTTGATTGATTGATTTTATTATACGAATTTGTATGTCCATTTTATTCATGTTTTGCTTTCTTTAACGTAATTAAAATTTCATTGTTAAAATTTACTTGTGTTTTGTGTGTCTTCTCCTTACCTTACCACAGACGAAGTTCTAGATTTTCTATTTTTTTTTTCTATATGTGACGAGGCCATACCCCTAGCTTTTGAACAGCCGAACAACAACGCGTTACCGTCACACAACATATACCAAGTACTGAAAGCGGTGTTTGGTTACATTTGTCTCAATCCTTCTTGCAGTTTTCAAAATATCCAAAACATCCCAATTTCGAGGCCTGAGCCATATTTTGGAGCCAAATTCTGGCTCTCTGCACGTATTCGCAGTTTGAAATTACGACTTTTTATACCCAACAAATGCCAAGTTCTGTAAGCAGCGTTTGGTCATATTTGTCCCAAACCCCCCTGCAGTTTTCAAAATATCCCAAACTACCCAAGTTCGAGGACTGAGCAATATTTTTGGAGCCAAATTCTGGCTCTATGCACGTATTCGCAGTTTGAAATTACGACTTTTTATACCCAACATATGCCAAGTCCTGAAAGCAGCAGTGAGTCAAATTTTGCACAAACTCCCCTACAGTTTTCGAAATATCCCAAATATCCCAATTTCGAGGCCTGAGCCATATTTTGGAGCCAACTTCTCGCTCTCTGCACGTATTCGCAGTATGAAATTACGATTTTTTAATACCCAACATATGCCAAGTGTTGAAAGCGGCGTTTGGTTATATTTGTCCCAAACCTCCCTGCAGTTTTCAAAATATCCCAAACATCACAATATCGAGGCCTGAGCCATATTTTGGAGCCAAATTCTGGCTCTCTGCACGTATTCGCAGTTTGATATTACGATTTTTATACCCAACATATGCCAAGTACTGAAAGCGCCAGTGAGTCACATTTTGCACAAATTCCCATGCAGTTTTCGAAATTCCCCAAAAATCCCAATTTCGAGGCATGAGCCATATTTTGGAGCCAAACTCAGGCTCTCTGCACGTATTCGCAGTTTGAAATTACGAATTTTTATACCCAATATATGCCAAGTACTGAAAGCGGCAGTGAGTCACATTTCGCACAAACTCCCCTGCTGTTTTCGAAATTCCCCAAAAATCCCAATTTCGAGGCCTGAGCTATATTTTGGAGCCAAATTCTGGCTCTCTGCACGTATTCGCCGTTTGAAATTACGACTATTTTATACCCAACATATGCCAAGTAATGAAAGCGCCGTTTGGTCACATATGTCCGAAACCCCCTTGCAGTTTTCAAAATATCCCAAACATCCCAATTTCGAGGCCTGAGCCATATTTTGGACCCAAATTCTGGCTCTCTGCACGTATTCGCCGTTTGAAATTACGATTTTTTATAGCCAACATGTGCCTAGTAATGAAAACGGCGTTTGGTCACATACATCCCAAACCCCCCTGCAGTTTTCAAAATATCCCAAACATCCCAATTTCGAGGCCTGAGCCATATTTTGGAGCCAAATTCTGGCTCTCTGCACGTATTCTCAGTTTGAAATTACGATTTTTTTATACCCAACATATGTGAAGTACTGAAAGCAGCGTTTGGTGACATTTGTGACAAACCCCCCTGCAGTTTTCAAAATATCCTAAACATCCCAGTTTCGAGGCCTGAGCCGTATTTTGGAGCCAAATTCTGGCTCTATGCACGTATACGCAGTTTGAAATAACGACTTTTTACACCCAACATATGCCAAGTCCTGATAGCGGCAGTGAGTCACATTTTGCACAAACTCCCCTGCAGTTTTCGAAATATCCCAAATATCCCAATTTCGAGGCCTGAGCTATATTTTGGAGCCAAATTCTGGCTCTCTGCACGTATTCGCCGTTTGATATTACTTCTTTTTTATACCCAACATATGCCAAGTAATGAAAGCGGCGTTTGGTCACATATGTCCCAAACCCCCCCTGCAGTTTTCAAAATATCCCAAACATCCCAATTTCGAGGCCTGAGCCATATTTTGTAGCCAAATTTTGGCTCTCTGCACGTATTCGCACTTTGAAATTACGAATTTTTATACCTAACATATGCAAAGTTCTGAAAGTGCGTTTGGTCATATTTTTCCCAAACCCCCCTGCAGTTTTCAAAATATCCCAAACATCCCAATTTCGAGGCCTGAGCCGTATTTTGGAGCCAAATTCTGGCTCTATGCACGTATTCGCAGTTTGAAATTACGACTTTTTATACCCAACATATGCCAAGTCCTGAAAGCGGCAGTGAGTGACATTTTGCACAAACTCCCCTGCAGTTTTCAAAATATCCCAAACATCCCAATTTCGAGGCCTGAGCCATATTTTGTAGCCAAATTTTGGCTCTCTGCACGTATTGGCACTTTGAAATTACGACTTTTTATACCTAACATATACCAAGTACTGAAAGCGGCATTTGGTCACATTTGTCCCAAACCTCCCAGCAGTTTTCAAAATATCCCAAACATCCCAATTTCGAGGACTGAGCCATGTTTTGGAGCCAAATTCTGGCTCTCTGCACCTATTCGCAGTTTGAAATTACGACTTTTTTATACCCAACATATACCAAGTACTGAAAGCGGCATTTGGTCATATTTGTCTCAATCCTTCTTGCAGTTTTCAAAATATCTCAAACATCCCAATTTCGAGGCCTGAGCCATATTTTGGAGCCAAATTCTGGCTCTCTGTACGTATTCGTAGTTTTAAATTGCGACTTTTTTATACCCAACATATGCCAAGTACTGAAATCGGCGTTTTGTCAAATTTGTCCCAATTCCCCCTGCAGTTTTCAAAATATCCCAAACATCTCAATTTCGAGGCCTGAGCCATATTTTGGAGCCAAATTCTGGCTCTCTGAACGAATTCGTATTTTGAAATTACGACTTTTTTATACCCAACATATGCGAAGTACTGAAATGTTTGGTGACATTTGTCCCAAACCCCCCTGCAATTTTCAAAATATCCTAAACATCCCAATTTCGAGGCCTGAGTCGTATTTTGGAGCCAAATTCTGGCTCTATGCAGGTATACACAGTTTGAAATTATGACTTTTTATACCCAGCATATGCCAAGTCCTGATAGCGGCAGTGAGTCACATTTTGCACAAACTCCCCTGCAGTTTTCAAAATATCAGAAATATCCTAATTTCGAGGCCTGAGCCATATTTTGGAGCCAAATTCTCGCTCTCAGCACGTATTCGCATTTTGAAATTACGACTTTATATACCCAACATATGCCAGGTACTGAAAGGGGCGTTTTGTCACATTTGTCCCAAACCTCCCTGCAGTTTACAAAATATCCCAAACATCCCAATTTTGAGGCCTGAGCCATATTTTGGAGCCAAATTCAAGCTCTTTGCACGTATTCACAGTTTGAAATTACGACTTTTTATACCCAACATATGCCAAGTACTGAAAGCGGCGTTTGGTTACATCTGTCCCAAACTCCCCAGCAGTTTTCAAAATATCCCAAACATCCCAATTTCGAGGCTTGAGCCATTTTTTTGGAGCCAAATTCTGGCTCTCTGAATGTATTCGCACTTTGAATTTACGACTTTTTATACCCCACATATGCAAAGTTCTGAAAGCGGCAGTGAGTCACATTTTGCACAAACTCTCTTGCAGTTTTCAAAATATCCCAAATATTCCAATTTCTAGGCCTGAGCCATATTTTGGAGCCAAATTCTGGCTCTCTGCACGTATTCGCAGTTTGAAATTACGACTTTGTATACCCAACATATTCCAAGTACTGAAAGCGGCGTTTGGTCACATTTGTCCCAAACCTCCCTGCAGTTTTCAAAATATCCCAAACATCCCAATTTCGAGGCCTGAGCCATATTTTGGAGCCAAATTCTGGCTCTCTGCACGTATTCGCATTTTTAAATTACGACTTTTTTATAACCAACATATGCGAAGTACTGAGAGCGGCGTTTGTGAACATTTGTCCCAAACCCCCCTGCAGTTTTCAAAATATCCCAAACAACCCAATTTCGAGGTCTGAGCCATATTTTAGAGTCAAATTCTTGCTCCATGCAAGTATTCGCGGTTTGAAATTACGACATTTTATACCCAACATATGCCAAGTCCTGAAAGCGGCAGTGAGTCACATTTCCAACAAACTCCCCTGCAGTTTTCGAAATATCCCAAATATCCCAATTTTGAGGCCTGAACCATATTTTGGAGCCAAATTCTGGCTCTCTGCACGTATTCGCAGTTTGAAATTACGACTTTTTATACCCAACATATGACAAGTACTGAAAGCGGCAGTGAGTCATATTTTGCTCAAACTCGCCTGCAGTTTTCAAAATATCCCAAACATCCCACTTTCATGGCCTGAGCCATATTTTGGAGCCAAATTCAAGCTCTCTGCACGTATTCGCAGTTTGAAATTATGACTTTTTATACCCAACATATGCCAAGTTCTGTAAGCAGCGTTTGGTCATATTTGTCCCAAACCCCCCTGCAGTTTTCAAAATATCCCAAACATCATAATAACGAGGCCTGAGCCATATTTTGGAGCCAAGTTCTGGCTCTCTGCACGTATTCGCAGTTTGAAATTACAACTGTTATTTTACCCAACATTTACCAAGTACTGAAAGAGGCGTTTGGTCAAAATTGTCCCAAACCCACCTGCAGTTTTCAAAATATCCCAAACATCCCAATTTCGAGGCCTGAGCCATATTTTGAAACCAAATTCTGTCTCTATTCACGTATTCGCGGTTTGAAATTACGATATTTTATACCCAACATATGCCAAGTCCTGAAAGCGGCAGTGAGTCACATTTCGCACAAACTCCTCTGCAGTTTTCAAACTATCCCAAACATCCCAATTTCGAGGCCTTAGCCATATTTTGGGACCAAATTCTGGCTCTATGCACGTATTCGCGGTTTGAAATTACGACATTTTATACCCAACATATGCCAAGTCCTGAAAGCGGCAGTGAGTCACATTTCGCACAAACTCCCCTGCAGTTTTCAAAATATCCCAAACATCATAATTTCGAGGACTGAGCCATATTTTGGAGCCAAATTCTGGCTCTTTGCACGTATTCGCAGTTTGAAATTACGACTTTTTTTTTACCCAACATATACCAAGTACTGAAAGCAGTGTTTGGTCACATTTGTCCCAAACCCCCCTGCAGTTTTCGAAATATCCCAAATATCCCAATTTCGAGGCCTGAGCCATATTTTGGAGCCAAATTCTGGCTCTCTGCACGCATTCGCAGTTTGAAATTACGAATTTTTATACCCAACATATGCCAAGTACTGAAAGCGGCAGTGAGTCACATTTTGCTCAAACTCCCCTGCAGTTTTCAAAATATCCCAAACATCCCACTTTCATGGCCTGAGCCATATTTTGGAGCCAAATTCAAGCTCTCTGCACGTATTCGCAGTTTGAAATTATGAATTTTTATACCCAACATATGCCAAGTTCTGTAAGCAGCGTTTGGTCATATTTGTCCCAAACCCCCCTGCAGTTTTCAAAATATCCCAAACATCCCAATTTCGAGGACTGAGCAATATTTTGGAGCCAAATTCTGGCTCTATGCACGTATTCGCGGGTTGAAATTACGACATTTTATACCCAACATATGCCAAGTCCTGAAAGCGGCAGTGAGTCACATTTCGCACAAACTCCCCTGCATTTTTCGTAATATCCCAAATATCCCAATTTCGAGGCCTGAGCCATATTTTGGAGCCAAATTCAGGCTCTCTGCACGTATTCGCAGTTTGAAATTACGACTTTTTTATACCCAACATATGCCAAGTACTGAAAGCGGCGTTTGGTCACATTTGTCCCAAACCCCCCCTGCAGTTTTCAAAATATCCCAAACATCCCAATTTCGAGGCCTTAGCCATATTTTGGAGCCAAATTCTGGCTCCATGCACGTATTCGCGGTTTGAAATTACGACATTTTATACCCAACATATGCCAAGTCCTAAAGGCGGCAGTGAGTCACATTTCCTACAAACTCCCCTGCAGTTTTCAAAATATCCTAAATATTCCAATTTTGAGGCCTGAGTCATATTTTGGAGCCAGATTCTGGCTCTCTGCACGTATTCGCAGTTTGAAATTACGACTTTTTATACCAAACATATGCCAAGTACTGAAAGCGGCAGTGAGTCACTTTTTGCTCAAACTCCCCTGCAGTTTTCAAAATATCCCAAACATCCCACTTTCATGGCCTGAGCCATATTTTGGAGCCAAATTCAAGCTCTCTGCACGTATTCGCAGTTTGAAATTATGACTTTTTATACCCAACATATGCCAAGTGTTGAAAGCGGCGTTTGGTTATATTTGTCTCAAACCTCCCTGCAGTTTTCAAAATATCCCAAACATCACAATATCGAGGCCTGAGCCATATTTTGGAGCCAAATTCAAGCTCTCTGCACATATTCGCAGTTTGATATTACGATTTTTATACCCAACATATGACAAGTACTGAAAGCGGCAGTGAGTCACATTTCGCACAAACTCCCCTGCAGTTTTCGAAATATCCCAAATATCCCAATTTCGAGGCTTGAGCAATATTTTGGAGCCAAATTCTGGCTCATTGCACGCATTCGCAGTTTGAAATTACGACCTTATTTATGCCCAACATATGCCAAGTACTGAATGCGGCGTTTGGTCACATTTTTCCCAAACCGTCCCTGCAGTTTTCAAAATATCCCAAACATCCCAATTTCAAGGACTGAGCAATATTTTGGAGCCAAATTCTGGCTCTATGTACGTATTCGCAGTTTGAAATTACGACTTTTTATACCCAACATATGCCAAGTCCTGAAAGCAGCAGTGAGTCAAATTTTGCACAAACTCCCCTACAGTTGTCGAAATATCCCAAATATCCCAATTTCGAGGCCTGAGCCATATTTTGGAGCCAACTTCTGGCTCTCTGCACGTATTCGCAGTATGAAATTACGAATTTTTTATACCCAACATATGCCAAATACTAAAAGCGGCAGTGAGTCACATTTTGCTCAAACTCAACTGCAGTTTTCAAATTTTTTTTTTTTTTTTTTTTTTTTTTTGAGATATATACAAGAGTCGTTACATTCTTGTACAGCCACTAGTACGCGTAGCGTTTCGGGCAAGTCCTTAATCCTATGGTCCCTGGAATACGATCCCCTGCCGCGAAGAATCGTTAACCTGCCGCGAAGAATCGTTCAAAGAATCGAAAATATCCCAAACTACCCAATTTCGAGGACTGAGCAATACTTTGGAGCCAAATTCTGGCTCTATGCACGTATTCGCAGTATGAAATTACGATTTTTTTATACCCAACATATGCCAAGTGTTGAAAGCGGCGTTTGGTTATATTTGTCCCAAACCTCCCAGCAGTTTTCAAAATATCCCAAACATCACAATATCGAGGCCTGAGCCATATTTTGGAGCCAAATTCTAGCTCTCTGCACATATTCGCAGTTTGATATTTCGATTTTTATACCCAACATATACCAAGTACTGAAAGCAGTGTTTGGTCACATTTGTCCCAAACCCCCTGCAGTTTTCAAAATATCCCAAACATCCCAATTTCGAGGCCTGAGCCATATTTTGGAGCCAAATTCTGGCTCTCTGCACGTATTCGCAGTTTGAAATTACGACTTTTTTATACCCAACATATGCCAAGTACTGAAAGCAGCGTTTGGTCACATTTGTCCCAAACCCCCCCTGCAGTTTTCAAAATATCCCAAACATCCCAATTTCGAAGCCTAAGCCATATTTTGGAGCCAAATTCTGGCTCTATGCACGTATTCGCGGTTTGAAATTACGACATTTTATACCCAACATATGCCAAGTCCTGAAAGCGGCAGTGAGTCACATTTCGCACAAACTCCCCTGCAGTTTTCGAAATATCCCAAATATCCCAATTTTTAAGGCATGAGCCATATTTTGGAGCCAAATTCTGGCGCTCTGCACGTATTCGCAGTTTAAAATTACCACTTTTTTATACCCAACATATGCCAAGTACTGTAAGCGGCGTTTGGTCACATTTGTTGCAAACCTCCCTGCAGTTTTCAAAATATCCCAAACATCATAATTTCGAGGCCTGAACCATATTTTGGAGCCAAATTCTGGATCTCTGCACGTATTCGCAGTTTGAAATTACGACTTTTTTTTACCCAACATATACCAAGTACTGAAAGCAGCGTTTGGTCACATTTGTCCCAAACCCCCTTGCAGTTTTCAAAATATCCCAAACATCCCAATTTCGAGGCCTGATCCATATTTTGGAGCCAAATTCTGGCTCTATGCACGTATTCGCAGTTTGAAATTACGACATTTTTAACCCAACATATGCCAAGTCCTGAAAGCGACAGTGAGTCACATTTCGCACAAACTCCCCTGCAGTTTTCGAAATATCCCAAATATCCCAATTTTGAGGCCTGAGCCATATTTTGGAGCCAAATTCTGGCTCTCTGCACGTATTCGCAGTTTGAAATTACCAATTTTTATACCCCACATATGCCAAGAACTGAAAGCGGCAGTGAGTCACATTTTGCTCAAACTCCCCTGCAGTTATCAAAATATCCCAAACATCCCAATTTCGAGGACTGAGCAATATTTTGGAGCCAAATTCTGGCTCTATGCACGTATTCGCAGTATGAAATTACGAATTTTTTATACCCAACGTATGACAAGTGTTGAAAGCGGCGTTTGGTTATATTTGTCCCAAACCTCCCAGCAGTTTTCAAAATATCCCAAACATCCCAATTTCGAGGCCTGAGCCATATTTTGGAGCCATATTCTGGCTCTCTGCACGTATTCGCAGTTTGAAATTACGACTTTTTTATACCCAACATATGCCAAGTCCTGAAAGCGGCGGCGAATCAAATTTTGCACAAACTCCCCTACAGTTTTCGAAATATCCCAAATATCCCAATTTCGAGGCCTGAGCCATATTTTGGAGTCAACTTCTGGCTCTCTGCACGTATTCGCAGTATGAAATTACGAATTTTTAATACCCAACATATGCCAAGTACTGAAAGCGCCGTTTGGTTACATTTGTCCCAAACCTCCCTGCAGTTTTCAAAATATCCCAAACATCACAATATCGAGGCCTGAGCCATATTTTGGAGCCAAATTCTGGCTCTCTGCACGTATTCGCAGTTTGATATTACGATTTTTATACCCAACATATGCCAAGTACTGAAAGGGGCAGTGAGTCACATTTTGCACAAACTCCCCTGCAGTTTTCGAAATATCCCAAACATCCCAATTTCGAGGTGTGAGCCATATTTTGGAGCCAAACTCTGGCTGTCTGCACGTATTCGCAGTTTGAAATTACGACTTTTTTTTACCCAACGTATGCCAAGTACTGAAAGCAGCGTTTGGTCACATTTGTCCCAAACCCCCCCTGCAGTTTTCAAAATATCCCAAACATCCCACTTTCAAGGCCTGAGCCATATTTTAAAAGCCAAATTCAAGCTCTCTGCACGTTTTCGCAGTTTGAAATTACGACTTTTTATACCCAACATATGCCAAGTTCTGAAAGCGGCGTTTGGTCATATTTGTCCCAAACCCTCCTTCAGTTTTCAAAATATCCCAAACATCCCAATTTCGAGGACTGAGCAATATTTTGGAGCCAAATTCTGGCTCCATGCACGTATTCGCGGTTTGAAATTACGACATTTTATACCCAACATATGCTAAGTCCTGAAAGCAGCAGTGAGTCAAATTTTGCACAAACTCCCCTACAGTTTTCGAAATATCCCAAATATCCCAATTTCGAGGCCTGAGCCATATTTTGGAGCCAACTTCTGGCTCTCTGCACATATTCACAGTATGAAATTACGAATTTTTTATACCCAACATATGCCAAGTACTGAAAGCGGTGTTTGGTCACATTTGTCCCAAAACCCCCCCCCCCCTGCAGTTTTCAAAATAACCCAAACATCCCAATTTCGAGGCCTTAGCCATATTTTAGAGCCAAATTCTGGCTCTATGCACGTATTCGCGGTTTGAAATTACGACATTTTATACCCAACATATGCCAAGTACTGAAAGCGGCAGTGAGTCACATTTCGCACAAACTCCCCTGGAGTTTTCGAAATATCCCAAATATCCCAATTTCGAGGCCTGAGCCATATTTTGGAGCCATATTCTGGCTCTCTGCACGTATTCGCAGTTTGAAATTACGATTTTTTTATACCCAACATATGCCAAGTACTGAAAGCGGCAGTGAGTCACATTTTGCTCAAACTGCCCTGCAGTTTTCAAAATATCCCAAACATCCCACTTTCATGGCCTGAGCCATATTTTGGAGCCAAATTCAAGCTCTCTGCAAGTATTCGCAGTTTGAAATTATGACTTTTTATACCCAACATATGCCAAGTTCTGTAAGCAGCGTTTGGTCATATTTGTCCCAAACCCCCCTGCAGTTTTCAAAATATCCCAAACTACCCAATTTCGAGGACTGAGCAATATTTTGGTGCCAAATTCTGGCTCTATGCACGTATTCGCAGTTTGAAATTACGACTTTTTATACCCAACATATGCCAAGTGTTGAAAGTGGCGTTTGGTTATAGTTGTCCCAAACCTCCCTGCAGTTTTCAAAATATCCCAAACATCACAATATCGAGGCCTGAGCCATATTTTGGAGCCAAGTTCTGGCTGTATGCACGTATTCGCAGTTTGAAATTACGAATTTTTATACCCAACATATGCCAAGTCCTGAAAGCGGCAGTGAGTCAAATTTTGCACAAACTCCCCTACAGTTTTCGAAATATCCCAAATATCCCAATTTCGAGGCCTGAGCCATATTTTGGAGCCAACTTCTGGCTCTCTGCACGTATTCGCAGTATGAAATTACGAATTTTTTATACCCAACATATGCCAAGTACTGAAAGCGGCGTTTGGTAACATTTGTCCCAAACCTCCCTGCAGTTTTCAAAATATCCCAAACATCACATATCGAGGCCTGAGCCATATTTTGGATCCAAATTCTGGCTCTATGCACGTATTCGCAGTTTAATATTACGATTTTTATACCCAACATATGCCAAGTACTGAAAGAGGCAGTGATTCACATTTTGCACAAACTCCCCTGCAGTTTTCGAAATATCCCAAACATCCCAATTTCGAGGTGTGAGCCATATTTTTGAGCCAAACTCTGGCTCTCTGCACGTAATCGCAGTTTGAAATTACGACTTTTTTATACCCAACGTATGCCAAGTACTGAAAGCGGCGTTTGGTCACATTTGTCCCAAACCCCCCTGCAATTTTCAAAATATCCCAAACATCCCAATTTTGAGGCCTGAGCCATATTTTGGAGCCAAATTCTGGCTCTCTGCACGTATTCGCAGTTTGATATTACGATTTTTATACCCAACATATGCCAAGTACTGAAAGCGCCAGTGAGTCACATTTTGCACAAATTCCCCTGCAGTTTTCGAAATATCCCAAATATCCCAATTTCGAGGCCTGAGCCATATTTTGGAGCCAAACTCAGGCTCTCTGCACGTATTCACAGTTTGAAATTACGACTTTTTTATACCCAACATATGTCAAGTACTGAAAGCGGCAGTGAGTCACATTTCGCACAAACTCCCCTGCAGTTTTCGAAATATCCCAAATATCCCAATTTCGAGGCTTGAGCAATATTTTGGAGCCAAATTCTGGCTCATTGTACGTATTCGCAGTTTGAAATTACGACCTTTTTTATGCCCAACATATGCCAAGTACTGAATGCGGCGTTTGGTCACATTTTTCCCAAACCGTCCGTGCAGTTTTCAAAATATCCCAAACATCCCAATTTCAAGGACTGAGCAATATTTTTGAGCCAAATTCTGGCTCTATGCACGTATTCGCAGTTTGAAATTACGAATTTTTATACCCAACATATGCCAAGTCCTGAAAGCGGCAGTGAGTCAAATTTTGCACAAACTCCCCTACAGTTTTCGAAATATCCCAAATATCCCAATTTCGAGGCCTGAGCCATATTTTGGAGCCAACTTCTGGCTCTCTGCACGTATTCGCAGTATGAAATTACGAATTTTTTATACGCAGTATGAAATTACGAATTTTTTATACCCAACATATGCCAAGTACTGAAAGCGGCGTTTGGTAACATTTGTCCCAAACCTCCCTGCAGTTTTCAAAATATCCCAAACATCACATATCAAGGCCTGAGCCATATTTTGGAGCCAAATTCTGGCTCTCTACACGTATTCGCAGTTTAATATTACGATTTTTATACCCAACATATGCCAAGTACTGAAAGGGGCAGTGAGTCACATTTTGCACAAACTCCCCTGCAGTTTTCGAAATATCCCAAACATCCCAATTTCGAGGTGTGAGCCATATTTTTGAGCCAAACTCTGGCTCTCTGCACGTATTCGCAGATTGAAATTACGACTTTTTTATACCCAACGTATGCAAAGTACTGAAAGCGGCGTTTGATCACATTTGTCCCAAACCCCCCTGCAGTTTTCAAAATATCCCAAACATCCCAATTTTGAGGCCTGAGCCATATTTTGGAGCCAAATTCTGGCTCTCTGCACGTATTCGCAGTATGAAATTACGACTTTTTATACCCAACATATGCCAAATACTGAAAGCGGCAGTGAGTCACATTTTCCTCAAACTCCCCTGCAGTTTTCAAAATATCCCAAACATCCCACTTTCAAGGCCTGAGCAATATTTTGGAGCCAAATTCTGGCTCTATGCACGTATTCGCAGTATGAAATTACGAATTTTTTATACCCAACATATGCCAAGTGTTGAAAGCGGCGATTGGTTATATTTGTCCCAAACCTCCCAGCTGTTTTCAAAATATCCCAAACATCCCAATTTTGAGGCCTGAGCCATATTTTGGAGCCTAATTCTGGCTCTATGCACGTATTCGCAGTTTGAAATTACGACATTTTATACCCAACATATGCCATGTCTTAAAAGCGGCAGTGAGTCACATTTCACACAAACTCCCCTGCAGTTTTCGAAATATCCCAAATATCCTAATTTCGAGGACTGAGCCATATTTTGGAGCCAAATCCTGGCTCTCTGCACGTATTCGCAGTTTGAAATTACGACTTTTTTATGCCCAACATATGCCAAGTACTGAACGCGGCATTTGGTCACATTTGTCCCAATCCCCCCACTGTAGTTTTCAAAATGTCCCAAACATCCCTATTTCGAGGCCTGAGCCAAATTTTGGAGCCAAATTCTGGCTCTATGCATGTATTCGTGGTTTGAAATGACGACATTTTATACCCAACATATGCCAAGCCCTGAAAGCGGCAGTGAGTCACATTTCGCACAAACTCCCCTGCAGTTTTCGAAATATCCCAAATATCCCAATTTCGAGGACTGAGCCATATTTTGGAGCCAAATTCTGGCTCTCTGCACGTATACGCAGTTTGAAACTACGACTTTTTTATACCCAACATATGCCAAGTACTGAAAGCGGCGTTTGGTTACATTTGTCCCAAACCTCCCTGCAGTTTTCAAAATATCCCAAACATCACAATATCGAGGCCTCAGCCATATTTTGGAGCCAAATTCTGGCTCTCTGCACGTATTCGCAGTTTGATATTAGGATTTTTATACCCAACATATGCCAAGTACTGAAAGCGGCAGTGAGTCACATTTTGCACAAACTCCCCTGCAATTTTCGAAATATCATAAATATCCCAATTTTGAGGCCTGAGCCATATTTTTGAGCCAAATTCTGGCTCTCTGCACGTATTCGCAGTTTGAAATTACGACTTTTTTATACCCAATTTATGCCAAGTACTGAAAGCGGCGTTTGGTAACCTTTGTCCCAAACCCTCCTGCAGTTTTCAAAATATCTCAAACATCGCAATTTCGAGGCCTGAGCCATATTTTGGAGCCAAATTCTGGCTCTATGCACGTATTCGCAGATTGAAATTACTACTTTTTATACCCAACATATGCCAATTCCTGAAAGCGGCAGTAAGTCACATTTTGCACAAACTTCCTTCCAGTTTTCGAAATATCCCAAATATCCCAATTTCGAGGCCTGAGCCATATTTTGGAGCCAAATTCTGGCTCTCTGCACGTATTCGCAGTTTGAAATTACGACTTTTTATACACCACATATGCCAAGAACTGAAAGCGGCAGTGAGTCACATTTTGCTCAAACTCCCCTGCAGTTATCAAAATATCCCAAACATCCCAAATTAGAGGACTGAGCAATATTTTGGAGCCAAATTCTGGCTCTATGCACGTATTCGCAGTATGAAATTACGAATTTTTTATACCCAACGTATGACAAGTGTTGAAAGCGGCGTTTGGTTATATTTGTCCCAAACCTCCCAGCAGTTTTCAAAATATCCCAAACATCCCAATTTCGAGGCCTGAGCCATATTTTGGAGCCATATTCTGGCTCTCTGCACGTATTCGCAGTTTGAAATTACGACTTTTTTATACCCAACATATGCCAAGTCCTGAAAGCGGCGGCGAATCAAATTTTGCACAAACTCCCCTACAGTTTTCGAAATATCCCAAATATCCCAATTTCGAGGCCTGAGCCATATTTTGGAGCCAACTTCTGGCTCTCTGCACGTATTCGCAGTTTGATATTACGATTTTTATACCCAACATATGCCAAGTACTGAAAGGGGCAGTGAGTCACATTTTGCACAAACTCCCCTGCAGTTTTCGAAATATCCCAAACATCCCAATTTCGAGGTGTGAGCCATATTTTGGAGCCAAACTCTGGCTCTCTGCACGTATTCGCAGTTTAAAATTACGACTTTTTTATACCCAACGTATGCCAAGTACTGAAAGCAGCGTTTGGTCACATTTGTCCCAAACCCCCCCTGCAGTTTTCAAAATATCCCAAACATCCCACTTTCAAGGCCAGAGCCATATTTTAAAAGCCAAATTCAAGCTCTCTGCACGTTTTCGCAGTTTGAAATTACGACTTTTTATACCCAACATATGCCAAGTTCTGAAAGCGGCGTTTGGTCATATTTGTCCCAAACCCTCCTTCAGTTTTCAAAATATCCCAAACATCCCAATTTCGAGGACTGAGCAATATTTTGGAGCCAAATTCTGGCTCCATGCATGTATTCGTGGTTTGAAATGACGACATTTTATACCCAACATATGCCAAGCCCTGAAAGCGGCAGTGAGTCACATTTCGCACAAACTCCCCTGCAGTTTTCGAAATATCCCAAATATCCCAATTTCGAGGACTGAGCCATATTTTGGAGCCAAATTCTGGCTCTCTGCACGTATACGCAGTTTGAAACTACGACTTTTTTATACCCAACATATGCCAAGTACTGAAAGCGGCGTTTGGTTACATTTGTCCCAAACCTCCCTGCAGTTTTCAAAATATCCCAAACATCACAATATCGAGGCCTCAGCCATATTTTGGAGCCAAATTCTGGCTCTCTGCACGTATTCGCAGTTTGATATTAGGATTTTTATACCCAACATATGCCAAGTACTGAAAGCGGCAGTGAGTCACATTTTGCACAAACTCCCCTGCAATTTTCGAAATATCATAAATATCCCAATTTTGAGGCCTGAGCCATATTTTTGAGCCAAATTCTGGCTCTCTGCACGTATTCGCAGTTTGAAATTACGACTTTTTTATACCCAATTTATGCCAAGTACTGAAAGCGGCGTTTGGTAACCTTTGTCCAAAACCCTCCTGCAGTTTTCAAAATATCTCAAACATCGCAATTTCGAGGCCTGAGCCATATTTTGGAGCCAAATTCTGGCTCTATGCACGTATTCGCAGATTGAAATTACTACTTTTTATACCCAACATATGCCTCTTCCTGAAAGCGGCAGTAAGTCACATTTTGCACAAACTTCCTTCCAGTTTTCGAAATATCCCAAATATCCCAATTTCGAGGCCTGAGCCATATTTTGGAGCCAAATTCTGGCTCTCTGCACGTATTCGCAGTTTGAAATTACGACTTTGTATACACCACATATGCCAAGAACTGAAAGCGGCAGTGAGTCACATTTTGCTCAAACTCCCCTGCAGTTATCAAAATATCCCAAACATCCCAAATTCGAGGACTGAGCAATATTTTGGAGCCAAATTCTGGCTCTATGCACGTATTCGCAGTATGAAATTACGAATTTTTTATACCCAACGTATGACAAGTGTTGAAAGCGGCGTTTGGTTATATTTGTCCCAAACCTCCCAGCAGTTTTCAAAATATCCCAAACATCCCAATTTCGAGGCCTGAGCCATATTTTGGAGCCATATTCTGGCTCTCTGCACGTATTCGCAGTTTGAAATTACGACTTTTTTATACCCAACATATGCCAAGTCCTGAAAGCGGCGGCGAATCAAATTTTGCACAAACTCCCCTACAGTTTTCGAAATATCCCAAATATCCCAATTTCGAGGCCTGAGCCATATTTTGGAGCCAACTTCTGGCTCTCTGCACGTATTCGCAGTTTGATATTACGATTTTTATACCCAACATATGCCAAGTACTGAAAGGGGCAGTGAGTCACATTTTGCACAAACTCCCCTGCAGTTTTCGAAATATCCCAAACATCCCAATTTCGAGGTGTGAGCCATATTTTGGAGCCAAACTCTGGCTCTCTGCACGTATTCGCAGTTTAAAATTACGACTTTTTTATACCCAACGTATGCCAAGTACTGAAAGCAGCGTTTGGTCACATTTGTCCCAAACCCCCCCTGCAGTTTTCAAAATATCCCAAACATCCCACTTTCAAGGCCAGAGCCATATTTTAAAAGCCAAATTCAAGCTCTCTGCACGTTTTCGCAGTTTGAAATTACGACTTTTTATACCCAACATATGCCAAGTTCTGAAAGCGGCGTTTGGTCATATTTGTCCCAAACCCTCCTTCAGTTTTCAAAATATCCCAAACAT
This sequence comes from Procambarus clarkii, assembly GCF_040958095.1. NCBI lineage: Eukaryota > Metazoa > Arthropoda > Malacostraca > Decapoda > Cambaridae > Procambarus > Procambarus clarkii. The sequence goes on along the minus strand of NC_091197.1, from coordinate 2,065,036 downwards.
CCCAATTTCGAGGACTGAGCAATATTTTGGAGCCAAATTCTGGCTCCATGCACGTATTCGCGGTTTGAAATTACGACATTTTATACCCAACATATGCTAAGTCCTGAAAGCAGCAGTGAGTCAAATTTTGCACAAACTCCCCTACAGTTTTCGAAATATCGCAAATATCCCAATTTCGAGGCCTGAGCCATATTTTGGAGCCAACTTCTGGCTCTCTGCACATATTCACAGTATGAAATTACGATTTTTTTATACCCAACATATGCCAAGTACTGAAAGCGGTGTTTGGTCACATTTGTCCCAAACCCCCCCCCCCCCCTGCAGTTTTCAAAATATCCCAAACATCCCAATTTCGAGGCCTTAGCCATATTTTAGAGCCAAATTCTGGCTCTATGCACGTATTCGCGGTTTGAAATTACGACATTTTATACCCAACATATGCCAAGTCTTGAAAGCGGCAGTGAGTCACATTTCGCACAAACTCCCCTGGAGTTTTCGAAATACCCCAAATATCCCAATTTCGAGGCCTGAGCCATATTTTGGAGCCATATTCTAGCTCTCAGCACGTATTCGCAGTTTGAAATTACGACTTTTTTATACCCAACATATGCCAAGTCTTGAAAGCGGCAGTGAGTCACATTTCGCACAAACTCTACTGCAGTTTTCAAAATATCCCAAACATCCCCATTTTCGAGGCCTGAGCCATATTTTGGAGCCAAATTCTGGCTCTCTGCACGTATTCGCAGTTTGAAATTACGACTTTTTTATACCCAACATATGCCAAGTACTGAAAGCAGCGTTTGGTCACATTTGTCCCAAACCCCCCCTGCAGTTTTCAAAATATCCCAAACATCCCAATTTCGAGGCCTTAGCCATATTTTGGAGCCAAATTCTGGCTCTCTGCACGTATTCGCAGTTTGAATTTACGACTTTTTATACCCAACATATGCCAAGTACTGAAAGCGGCAGTGAGTCACATTTTGCTCAAACTCCCCTGCAGTTTTCAAAATATCCCAAACATCCCACTTTCATGGCCTGAGCCATATTTTGGAGCCAAATTCAAGCTCTCTGCAAGTATTCGCAGTTTGAAATTATGACTTTTTATACCCAACATATGCCAAGTTCTGTAAGCAGCGTTTGGTCATATTTGTCCCAATCCCCCCTGCAGTTTTCAAAATATCCCAAACTACCCAATTTCGAGGACTGAGCAATATTTTGGTGCCAAATTCTGGCTCTATGCACGTATTCGCAGTTTGAAATTACGACTTTTTATACCCAACATATGCCAAGTGTTGAAAGTGGCGTTTGGTTATAGTTGTCCCAAACCTCCCTGCAGTTTTCAAAATATCCCAAACATCACAATATCGAGGCCTGAGCCATATTTTGGAGCCAAGTTCTGGCTCTCTGCACGTATTCGCAGTTTGATATTACGATTTTTATACCCAACATATGCCAAGTACTGAAAGCGCCAGTGAGTCACATTTTGCACAAATTCCCCTGCAGTTTTCGAAATACCCCAAAAATCCCAATTTCGAGGCGAGAGCCATATTTTGGAGCCAAACTCAGGCTCTCTGCACGTATTCACAGTTTGAAATTACGACTTTTTTATACCCAACATAGGTCAAGTACTGAAAGCGGCAGTGAGTCACATTTCGCACAAACTCCCCTGCAGTTTTCGAAATATCCCAAATATCCCAATTTCGAGGCTTGAGCAATATTTTGGAGCCAAATTCTGGCTCATTGCACGTATTCGCAGTTTGAAATTACGACCATTTTTATGCCCAACATATGCCAAGTACTGAATGCGGCGTTTGGTCACATTTTTCCCAAACCGTCCGTGCAGTTTTCAAAATATCCCAAACATCCCAATTTCAAGGACTGAGCAATATTTTGGAGCCAAATTCTGGCTCTATGCACGTATTCGCAGTTTGAAATTACGAATTTTTATACCCAACATATGCCAAGTCCTGAAAGCGGCAGTGAGTCAAATTTTGCACAAACTCCCCTACAGTTTTCGAAATATCCCAAATATCCCAATTTCGAGGCCTGAGCCATATTTTGGAGCCAACTTCTGGCTCTCTGCACGTATTCGCAGTATGAAATTACGAATTTTTTATACCCAACATATGCCAAGTACTGAAAGCGGCGTTTGGTAACATTTGTCCCAAACCTCCCTGCAGTTTTCATAATATCCCAAACATCACCTATCGAGGCCTGAGCCATATTTTGGAGCCAAATTCTGGCTCTCTGCACGTATTCGCAGTTTAATATTACGATTTTTATACCCAACATATGCCAAGTACTGAAAGCGGCGTTTGGTCACATTTGTCCCAAACCCCCCTGCAATTTTCAAAATATCCCAAACATCCCAATTTCGAGGCCTTAGCCATATTTTGGAGCCAAATTCTTGCTCCATGCACGTATTCGTGGTTTGAAATTACGACATTTTATACCCAACATATGCCAAGTCCTGAAAGCGGCAGTGAGTCACATTTCCCACAAACTCCCCTGCAGTTTTCGAAATATCCCAAATATCCCAATTTCGAGGCCTGAGCCATATTTTGGAGCCAAACTCAGGCTCTATGCACGTATTCGCAGTTTGAAATTACGAATTTTTATACCCAACATATGCCAAGTACTGAAAGCGGCGTTTGATCACATTTGTCCCAAACCCCCCTGCAGTTTTCAAAATATCCCAAACATCCCAATTTTGAGGCCTGAGCCATATTTTGGAGCCAAATTCTGGCTCTCTGCACGTATTCGCATTATGAAATTACGACTTTTTATACCCAACATATGCCAAATACTGATAGCGGCAGTGAGTCACATTTTGCTCAAACTCCCCTGCAGTTTTCAAAATATCCCAAACATCCCACTTTCAAGGCCTGAGCAATATTTTGGAGCCAAATTCTGGCTCTATGCACGTATTCGCAGTATGAAATTACGAATTTTTTATACCCAACATATGCCAAGTGTTGAAAGCGGCGTTTGGTTATATTTGTCCCAAACCTCCCAGCAGTTTTCAAAATATCCCAAACATCCCAATTTTGAGGCCTGAGCCATATTTTGGAGCCTAATTCTGGCTCTATGCACGTATTCGCGGTTTGAAATTACGACATTTTATACCCAACATATGCCAAGTCTTGAAAGCGGCAGTGAGTCACATTTCGCACAAACTCCCCTGCAGTTTTCGAAATATCCCAAATATCCTAATTTCGAGGACTGAGCCATATTTTGGAGCCAAATGCTGGCTCTCTGCACGTATTCGCAGTTTGAAATTACGACTTTTTTATGCCCAACATATGCCAAGTACTGAACGCGGCATTTGGTCACATTTGTCCCAATCCCCCCACTGTAGTTTTCAAAATATCCCAAACATCGCTATTTCGAGGCCTGAGCCAAATTTTGGAGCCAAATTCTGGCTCTATGCATGTATTCGTGGTTTGAAATGACGACATTTTATACCCAACATATGCCAAGCCCTGAAAGCGGCAGTGAGTCACATTTCGCACAAACTCCCCTGCAGTTTTCGAAATATCCCAAATATCCCAATTTCGAGGACTGAGCCATATTTTGGAGCCAAATTCTGGCTCTCTGCACGTATACGCAGTTTGAAACTACGACTTTTTTATACCCAACATATGCCAAGTACTGAAAGCGGCGTTTGGTTACATTTGTCCCAAACCTCCCTGCAGTTTTCAAAATATCCCAAACATCGCAATTTCGAGGCCTGAGCCATATTTTGGAGCCAAATTCTGGCTCTATGCACGTATTCGAGGCTTGAAATTACGATATTTTATACCCAACATATGCCAAGTCCTGAAACCGGCAGTGAGTCACATTTCGCACAAACTCCCCTGCAGTTTTCGAAATATCCCAAATATCCAAATTTCGAGGCCTGAGCCATATTTTGGAGCCAAATTCTGGCTCTATGCACGTATTCGCAGATTGAAATTACGACTTTTTATACCCAACATATGCCAATTCCTGAAAGCGGCAGTAAGTCACATTTTGCACAAACTCCCCTGCAGTTTTCAAAATATCCCAAACATCCCACTTTCGAGGCCTGAGCCATATTTTGGAGCCAAATTCAAGCTCTCTGCACGTATTCGCAGTTTGAAATTACAACTTTTTATACGCAACATATGCCAAGTTCTGAAAGCGGCGTTTCGTCTCTTTGGTCCCAAACCCCCCTGCAGTTTTCAAAATATCCCAAACATCCCAATTTCGAGGACAGAGCAATATTTTTCAGCCAAATTCTGGCTCTATGCACGTATTCGCAGTTTGAAATTACGACTTTTTAAACCCAACATTTGCCAAGTTCTGAAAGCGGCGTTTGGTCACATTTGTCCCAAACCTCCCTGCAATTTTCAAAATATCCCAAATATCCCAATTTCAAGGCCTGAGCCATATTTTGGAGCCAAATTCTGGCTCTCTGCACGTATTCGCAGTTTGAAATTACGAATTTTTAAACCCAACATTTGCCAAGTTCTGAAAGCGGCGTTTGGTCATATTTGTCCCAAACCCCACTGCAGTTTTCAAAATATCCCAAATATCCCAATTTCGAGGCCTGAGCCATATTTTGAAGCCATATTCTGGCTCTATGCTCGTATTCACGGTTTGAAATTACGACATTTTATACCCAACATATGCCAAGTCCTGATAACTGCAGTGAGTCACATTTCGCACAAACTCCCCTGCAGTTTTCG